>NW_024037930.1:0-82500 GCF_016077235.1 Cyprinodon tularosa
CATTTCTTCCCAAAAAAATAAAGAAGTCTAAGTCTAAGTCTAAGTCTAAGTCTAAACCTAAAGTCCATGATCCTTATAAACCAAACCTCTAAATCTGACCTAAACCTAAACCCATACTTACCGTGCCTAAACCTAAATTTTATCACCCTGATAAACCAAACCTCTAAATCTGACCTAAACCTAAATCCATACTCACCTTGCCTAAACCTAAATTTTATCACTCTTATAAACCAAACCTCTAAATCTGACCTAAACCTAAATTAATACTCACCTTGCCTAAACCTAAATTCCATCACCCTTATAAACCAAACCTCTAATCTGACCCAAACCTAAATTAATACTCACCGTCCCCTAAACCTAAATTCCATCACCCTTATAAACCAAACTTCTAATCTGACCTAAATCTAAATTAATATGTACCTTACCTAAACTTAAAGTCTATAAACCCTACATACCAACCTTTAACTAACCCTAAGGAATACTTACCTGAACCCTAACATTTATTCTAACCCTAAAAATACTTACCGTGGCCCCTAAACCTAAAAACATACTTACCGTGACCCTAAACCTAAAAATCTGGAACCTTATAGCACCCTAATATACATCCGACCCCAAAAAAAATACTCCCCTGGGCTCTATATAAAAAATTAATAAATAAAATAATACTTACTTCACACTCTACTCTAATTCTGGGACCACCCAGCAGACCATAGGGTGTTACGAGCACTCCACACTAATCAGATCCCAATGGTAAAAATCCAATCCTGTACAACAAAACAAAATTCAGAATAATGGGTGTGATGAAATATTTCAACCACTAGAGGGAAGGCATCAGACCACAAATGGACCGAGGATGCTTTTATCAGAAGCCCTGGATCTACACCGGGCTATCTTCTAGATTGGCTCTCTAACTACTTACCTCCTTGGGGAACACTGGCATCTAAATAGAAAAAGGAAAAAGAAAAAATTAATAAATAAATAATTTTAAACACAAAAAAACACAGAAATAAAATTATAAATATCATCCAAACTATAATATAATCCAAATATCACAAGGAATATAAATAATAAATAAATATATTCTTCTTTAGAAACAAAAAAAACTCAATAATAAACATCATATTTTTTCTTTTTTCTTTCTTTCCTTGTTTTTCTCTGTAAAATAAAAACCAGAAACGATCATCATTTGCCTAACAATGAAGGGAATTGTTTTTCTTTTTCTGACAATCTATTGTTCTTTGTTTTTATTTTTCTAAATACATCTGTTTGTATGAATCTCTGTATATAGTCTCCGATTCTCTAAGCATTATATATCTACAGTTCTCTGTATGGTGTCATGACGAGCAGGTGCAGCCTGAGCCAATCACGGCTCAGCATGAACCTCCAACAATAAAGTTTTTCCTGGTAAAAAAACAAAAAAAAACCAACCGTTCACTCTGCACAGCAAGCAAGCCTGATGAAGGTTCATCTGAAACCGAAACGTCCCCCCGCGAATTTATATAATATTCTGTGGCCAAATTTTTTGTTTTTTTTGCTAACCTTTTGCCAATAAAGCCTGTTGGGCAAAAGAGGAAAAACCAACAGTCTTTGGACCCTTCTAACTTTCCCTTATACCCGCATTATTAAACTTTTACTTTTATATTTTTTTTGTTTTTTCTTTAAAGAAAAGTTTAGGCTAGGCAAGTAGCAGTTACTAGCTTTTTTTTTGGCTTAGAGGCCCTTGCACCTACCTCTACTCGGAAAAATTCCCCAGCAGGCCATTTTTTGGTGACCTCCCCATGATGGGCCTTGTAGCGAGGAAAACCTGGAAAGAAACGGCTGGACTACAGTTTTACCTAACCACCACCCGGGGGCGCCCACGGTTCAAAAAAACCGCAACCAGAACCAACCACCAGAACCCCCGCTCTCCCCCCCCTCCCCAACCCGGAGGTATAGAGGGTACGGCTCCAGATTCACCATATATCCAGCCACAACCAAGATCTTTATCATTCGGTCACCTAATGCCACGCCAAAACCGCACGGGGGGACACACGATCACACCACCCCACGCACAGAAGAACCGCTTAAACGGGGGGAGAGAAACCGCCCGGCCACACACAATGAGAAGCCCGCGGCCCATGAACGCCGCTACAGGCGGTGCCGGCAACACAACAGTAAACAAAAATAAAAACCCCCGCCTACGTGAGGGAAAGCGAACTCCAGACAAGCCAAACCACAGTGCCGTGATTGCCATCCACGCTCAGTTCCAACTGCCCACTAACGCAAACCACGCCGTATCAACCAACCCCAAAGCGCTACGGACCAGTAACGAGCCGAGACCCGAACCAGAACCCAGACAAAACATGGAGGAGCCCCTCCGGCCAGTACGAGCCAGGCGCCCTCAAACGCACCCACCGGGGCGCCCCTTCCAGCAGCAACATCCAACAACCCACGGCCGCCAGCGAACCAGCGCCAAACCAAACAGCAGCGATGATCACTAGGACCCAGGTACAAACGGTCTTCAATCAAAAAACAAAAACGGCACCAACGAGCCCTTCAACCAACAGCACCGCTATGGGCCCTTGGATAAAGGACCCAGAAACACCGAACCCCAGCAAAAGAAGCTGGAACCCGGCTGCGACGACCGCCCGCGAACAAACAGCCACTGACTGAAAAAACGCAAACCACGCACACGACAATCCACAATCAAACCAGCAGCAGCGCTACGGACCACACAAGCGGGCCGGGACAAAATCCAGCACCGGCCAGCCATGGAAACACCACAACAAAAACGGCGCCCACCACCAGCAATAGGTGAAAAACCAGGGGCAGAACCCAAGCCCCCAATCAGAACCCAGCCAGCCCCAATAGAAAGATTCCGGACTTTTGTCTCTAAGGTGAGGCATGGAAACATTTCATTAAAAGCTAAACACCACCCTAGACAATATTTCCTGATAAAAATCCAAATAAAATAATCCCACTGCACTGCAAAAAATTAAAAGAACATTTTATCAGAAGTTTTATTAAAGGGCGGCAATCCAATCCAAACAACCTCCACAAACACGGCTTTTTACCACATAGAGGGAAACACACGCCCAATCCACTACGTCTCCTCACCTGGCTTAATCACACAAGACAGATCCTCCAAGCAGCATTATATTAAAGACATAAATATCTTCCAGTAGAATACCTACTGAACTTTGAGAATGACCATTTCTCTGCAACCACTTTGAGATAGCCCAAAAGTGGTCAGAGAACCGCAGCCTGGGGCAAGGGAACGAATCAGGGACCAAGGAGGACCTTGGACCAAATTATAAAGACTTTTTTTTCTGCTCAATTGGGGACAACACTGATACAGCCCCCCAGGAAGTGGACCCCTGAACTTTCCTGGTGGACCCCACCGAACGAAGCGTTCCCAACCAGAGGGGCCACACCATCACCCCCTCTATAACCCTACCAAATCCACCACCATCCTCCGGTCACCACAACACACAAACCAAAAACCCGGTGGGTCAATATCTTTCTTCCTCTCCATCGACACACCAGTCCTGAAAAGGCAGCACCCCTCCTCATCATGCTGAAAACCCACCACTCACCAAACCCCACACCCAGCACAGAACCCCTCAGCCTCGCCGCAGCTGCATGCATCTCCAACTAACAAGCTTCCGGGCCCGGGGCCCGAGGCCTGGACAACAACAACACCTCCAGCCTAGGGCCCAACTACACAAAGGGACCCCCCCCCCCCCTCCCCCACACGACCCCGCCAGATTGATCAACATGGGCCACCAGTGGGACGAGGCCGAACCCCGCACATAGGATGGACAACCCCAGGCCCCAGCCCCAGCCCCCTCACCACGGCAAGAGCATGCCACAGCCATCACACTACAGAACCACTTCCCTTCCATCCTCCACGCATCGACAAAAACGACACACCCAGGCAGGAATCGAACAAGACCTGGCACCACACACAACAAAACCCACAAAAAAACCACCCACCACCGATACTCGACAACAACCCACCAGGGGCCCTCATCCATCACGGGGAGCAACCTCAACCACCATCATTCGGAGGCCTACAACGACCTCCCAGGACCAAGGCAACAATCATCCATCCCCATCTCCAGGATTCCACCGCATCACCACCAAGAAGCTCTGACCAACACGATGCCCAGACAGGCATCAACTCTCCAGGACCCCACCGCATCAATCGCCGGAGGGCCGACGCTGACACGCCCAGGCGGCATCAAAACCACGGGGGCCGGCCCACTACCCCCTTTCCTTAACCACAACCCCTCAGATGAGGATGATGATGTCCCTCTCCTGGAGTGTCCCTGTCCGGAGGCTCCTGTGACACAGTGGAGGACCTCCATCTGCTTGAATAGAGCCCCAACCCAGGGGAAGTCCTCATTATTCTTCCCTCTTTTTTTTTTTCTTCTTCTTTCCCTTCTATGTATTTTCTTTTCCTTTCTTTTTTATTTTTTCCACTCTCTCTACAACCGCGAGGCCACACCAGCCGGAACCAGAAACCTCCCCACCATGGGCCTCCACCAGATGGACACCACCATCTCCAGAGGCTCAATATGCAGGAGTGCAGAGGAAATAAATTTTCAAACCCCTAACCACGGTCCTGCAACCCAGGCCCCATACAACAAAGCCTACAAACAATCAAACCCCAGGTAACTCCCCCACCAAGAAGACACAACACAAAACCAGCCACACTAGGACAAAATGCTACAGTGGAACCAGTGGTCTTAAAGGGGACGCACAATTATTTTGGGGACTCAAAATGTTATAGGTTTCCAACACTTCCAGGTGGCCCCCCGATCTCCAGAATTTGACAAGCTTTTTCCCTTTTTTCCTTTTTCCAGGGCCAGGAATGGAAACATGCGCCCAACCTGCTTCAGAAGGCCCCAGCAGGCTGATCGCACGTTGAACAGCTGATTCCTCTACCTTTGGGATCAAGTGACCAGGGGCACAGCACAGAGCTCCATTAGAATCACCACAGGAAAAATGAAGGCTGCAGTCAGGGCAGGCCATGAATAAAAATGGCCGCGAATTGCTTTTATCACACATCATGGTTTTCCCTGGTGATTAACTTTTTCCCTCACTCCCTTCCACCCACAAGACAGAGGTTTTCCTTGAGGAGGATGAACTCACAAGACACCGTCTACTACCACAAACACACACCAAACCTCCCACCGCCTGGCCACAAGAAGGATTTTCCAGGTGGAGGAGAGACCAGAATCCCTGGTCCAAAACCTAACAGCTGACAGAAATCCTATCCCTAAAGACATGGTGTGAGTAGTTTTTAAAAACTAGGATTCCCCCACAAAGCCAGAGTGAGGAGCGGGGGCAAGATTGTTTTAAAAAAAAAAAAAAAAAAAAATATAAAAAAAAAAAAAACAAAATTGTTTTTGTTAACCCTGTCTGAAACCTTTGTTCCTACCGATGGCAGCACAGTGTTTCCCCTAACTTTTCTTCCCTAGGGGACTTTACCTTTATTCCAGCTCCAAACCCACAAACAAAACCGCCGGAACCACCACCGGCCCACGAATAGAGCTCTTATTTTGTTTCTTTAACTCTTATTATTACCAGCTTCCCTCCCCCCCACAAAAACCAGGATTTTTGACCTACAAAAATAACCATAGAAAGAATCAATATTAGCCAGTTTTAAATATTATGCAGACCATGAAGAAAACAACCAGTGGCATCATGGCTGCTAAACAGCCCTACATTATTGGCCGAATCTGATTGGTCTCCCTCCCCTAGTGAGAGCCCTCCCTCCAGAAGTTTTTCAAGATCTTTTAACAAGGACCTCCAAAATATTAGATACCAGGTTTTAAGGATTTCTCTGACGAGCGCCCGACCACCCCAATTTGGAGCCCAGACCAATAAAAGCCCATGGATGAATTAAAATCAAAAATTCCAATCAGGAACATCAAATCATCAAACACCCCTGCTGATAAAGGCAGCTCTATAGTGATCAAGTGGATCGAGCACAAATATATTTTGGGAAGGAAATAGGACAATTATTAAACACAACCTATTATTCCAAATTAGACGAAAAACCTAATATTTATGACACAATCCCCTAATGATAAAATAAAATTCCTAGATAAACCTATATAAAGAAAAAATTTTTTTATTAAATAAAAAACAGCTTACGTTACCTGACGTGCTTCATACAATCTCCGAACCCAGAGTCAGAGACCGCATTCCTTTCCTACCCAGCTTCCTAAAACTTCACAAAAGAACCTGAGAGAATGAAAGCAAAAAAACCTTATACCAGATTCCCCTCCAGGGAGACCCATAGTCTCAAGACTTGCAGCAGCGAGACATATGGAACAGCAGAATATATTGACCCACTATCTATATACCCTTTATCAATTTTTACACCCTAGCTACATTAAGGATACCTATGGACTTTATTAATAAAATAAAAAATATCACTATACAAAACCTGAGGGCTCCATGATCTTCCACCATGGATGTAGACAAGCCTCTAACAAAACCAATATAGATAATTGGGGAGGGCATTGAAAGCTGCAAAAAGGTCAAAAAAAAAAACCTTTTTCTTTCCCCTTTCCCCTTTTCTTTTTCTTTTCTTTTTCCTTTCCCCCTTTTTTTTCTTTTTCCTTTCTTTTCTTCTTTCTCTTCTTTTCCTTCCTTTTTTTTCCTTTTTTCTTTTTCCTTTTTCTTTTTCTTTGTTCCTTCCTTCTTTCCCCTCTCCCTCTCTCCTTTTCCCTCTTTTCCCTCCTTCCTTCCTCCTTCTTTCTTCTTTTTCTTTCTTCTTTTTCCCCCCCTTTACCTTCCGTCGACCCAACCCACCCCCTGAACCTGAACAGCAAGACTTGGCCTGACATGGAGCTCATTCCCCAACCTCCTTGAGATTAAATCCTTAGGAGAAATGATTTTTTGAGTTCAATGGTCAGTTTCTTTCTTTCGTCCAGAATCAAAGGTACAGCTATGGAAAGGAGATTTGCTCACGGCCTACGCGCTAAACATTTCATGGCCGAATGGAAGGCAGCAGCATTAGATAAAATTTCATAAAAAAAAAAAAAAAAAAACCACTACTCTAGTCTAACTACAGATACTTGGACGACATCTGGGGTGTTTGGACACATTCCGGAAGGATGATTTTTTAAAAGGACTTCCCTTTCCCACGACTCTCTTAACACACACAATCCATCCCATCACTCTGAAATCCAACCACTTACCTTAGCGTTAAAAGCGTGGGACTTTCCAGGATTACAAACCAACCCACATAAATATAGGCCCACAATTCAGCACAACAAATAAAATTAGACGTTTAAGTCTAATTTTCAAAATTCCAAAGCCCACTGAAACCACACAACACGCATTATTATTAAAAAAAAGCAGCTTCCCCATCCTACACACTTATATTCTTGGACTAGTAAAATCACAATTACTCCAAGATTTCCATCGCATTTTGGTGCAGCACTCAAGAATCAGAATTTTTTTTTTTTTTTTTTTTTTTTTTGGAAGCCAAAACCAGAACCCTTTTTTTTCCAGAGCCTTAAAAAAAAAGAAGGGAGGCCAGAGGGTTTCAAGCAAAAAGCTTTCCCTCTTTCCCCCCCTCCCTTTCTCCTCCCCTTCCCCTTCCCTCTTTCCCTTCCTCCTTTCCTTCCCCCTCCCCCTCTTCCTTCCCCCCCTCCGCAAAAATTGCAGAGCAGTTCCTTCCCCTCCAGCTTAGAGAACCCCCCAGATGTCCCCGCTCGTCCCGCCACCCCTCATGATCACCCACCTACTCTCTCCGCCTCGGCAGGTCCCAGCTGGTCCATTAAATTAAAACAATTTTTACTAAAAACTTTTCAATCCAGCACCCCAAAATTCCCCCTCAATAAGCATATGACAATCCCCCGCAACCCTACAGGAAAAAACAAAAATCTGCAAGGCTTTCTTGGGTGAGAGCCAGGGGTTAAAAAAAAACCAAACACAAAAAAAAAAAAAAAAAAAAAACACCCGCTCCTCCATCCAAGGTCAAAGTCACAATTGACTTTTTTTTTTTTCAAACAGCATTTTAAATTGGATCAGAAACAAATTTAAATCAACCACGTTTTCTAAAATAACCATTTACAACCATCCGACAACCCACCCCAAAAAACAAAAAAAAACTAACACTGGTGTTTATTTAAATTAGCTGCAAAAGACACCCCTGTTCAGAAGCAATATTGTTGGGAGAAACCCACAGCAGACTCTATTCTCAACTTCCCGCTTTCAAACACAACACCAGATACAAAACATATATCCCGGAAACAAGAAGACACACACACATTTGTGGTTTCAACATTTTATTTATTTTCACCATGGATGGAAGGCCCTAACTG
Source organism: Cyprinodon tularosa (assembly GCF_016077235.1). Classification (NCBI taxonomy): domain Eukaryota; kingdom Metazoa; phylum Chordata; class Actinopteri; order Cyprinodontiformes; family Cyprinodontidae; genus Cyprinodon; species Cyprinodon tularosa. The sequence continues at coordinate 8,328 of NW_024037930.1, forward strand.
CCACCCATCCCCCCAATCCAAACCAAAAACGAGCACATGTCCCACCAAAAGCCCAACGTAGAAGAGCTGAAACCGCATCCATCTGGATTCTCGCAGACTAAGCACGTCTGACAACCCCCATCAGGCCTTAAATGAGAAGTAAAGGCCCCCCTGGGGGGGGGCTGGCCGCAGTAGGCCGCCTGTGCACCAAGGCAGGGGGGATTCAGGGCTGCCTCGGGTGGCTGGACCTACTACCCTTCTTTTCCTTTTCCCAGAATCCCTAACCCTAAACCCTAACCCCTAAAACCCCTATAACCCTACCCTAACACCCTAACCCTAACCCTAAAACACCCTAATAACCCAACCCCTAAACCCCTAAACCCTAAACCCTCCTCCGATCTCTCCATTTAATACCCAATAATTAAATACTCCATGTGGCCTCTAACTTAGTTCCTCGAAGACATTTTAAAAAATAAGTATTCTTTCCCTGGGGGTTTAAACACCCATCCAGAGACTACTTTTGGATAACAAACCCTAAAAGGCCCCTAGGGGCCCCCATGCCTAACCTAAGGAAGGACCTTCCAGATCCTAATGGACCCCCCTAAACAAATTTTATTAATTTCTTAACCCTAAGGTCAAAGGTCATTTTTCTTTGAACGAACGGACCCTAAAAACCTTATAACCTATTGAGATTCATTGTAATAATTTTTACTAATGATAAACATACTAACCCCCAAAACACACACCTTTTTTTGGGACCTTTTTTTTAAAACTAACCCTAAGGCCCTAGGGGCCAGCCGGTCCTAAAACTTAATAAAACCATCGTGGGTCCCAATTTATTTACCCTATCTAAAGGTCTTCCAAAAAAACCCCCAAAAAAAGTGGAATAAGTTAAATTAAATTCACACCTTAATAACTTAAAAATTAATCCGTTTTTTATTTAATTTCCCCTATACTCAAAACCGCAATGCCATATGGGTAACTTTTTTTCAAGAAGAAGCTAAATCTTTACTAAAACCTTTTATAATTTTCCTTCCCTCCTTTCACCAAACTGGTTTTAAATTTAAATGTTATTTTTGTTTTTCTTTTTTCCTTGTTTCTTTTCCTTCCTTCTGTTTCTCATTCTTTTCTTCTTTTTTCTTCCCCTACTTTTTTTAGAGTTCCCATAATTCTTATTTTTCAATGACCCTTTAAGACAAACCATGAGTGAAGTAGCTAATAACTGATAGATAAAAAACAAAAAAACAAAACCCAGCCCCAATGTAAATCCGTTTTTTAAACATGCCTTGGTCTCACACAGTTTTATTTATGGTTTGGCATGACAAACTTGACCCCTGAGGCTGTGCGGTGTTAATAAGGAGCAAGGATCACGTTTCTCCCCCCCACTTTACCTCAGAGACAACACAGAAACCCCAGATCTACACCCTTACACCCGGGGCAGGGCGGAGTAACCTAACCGGTGTCCAACAACACGACCTGTTTACCGAGGGGGTTAGGGAGGTAAGTTGTTTCACCCCCCTTTATTAAAACTGTGACTTGGCCTTAGTTTTATAGGATTTTATATTACAAAAACCTGATTGGCTGTTGGAGGACACACAGCAAGGACTGATCACTCCCTGTCTGGGGCCTTCCTTCGAGTGAGTGGTGTCCTAGTGATAAAAATGGCCGAAACCAAAAACAAACCCCGATGATCTTTGAGGTCCACAACAGATGATGTTGTTTTCCAAAAATTATTTTATTTTTAGGATGTTTAAAAAAGGTGCACCCCTTATACTTTCACATAAAATGATTTATGCATGTACATTTTTGTATGCTCTGGCCTTTACCATTATGGGAGTGTTTTGAAACCTGATAAAAAAAATAAATTACGACTTAGGAAGTGGAAGTTGCTAATTGACGAGCGACGGCACCGTGCACATGCCATGCCTTTTGACTCTCCAATTTGAACCTGCCCAGACGCGATCGTCGGATTGAGGCGGGGAGAGTCATCGAGAGAGGTAGCCCCTCTGTACCTAATAACCCTTGCCAGAAGCCCATCGGAAGAGTTAGCACTTCGCTTACAATCCCAGTTGGTCTGAACCAAACCTCCTAATCTCAAAAAGACCCAGATGGCCTTTTGACAAAGGTTGGGTGTGCCTGTAAATTCAGGTATTTTAGATCCTTTCCGATTTTTAAATTATATATTATAATTTATTTAAATGAATTGATAATTATCCTACTTCCCCCCACCTTTCCTCCCGTCAAGAATTATTTTTTGAGGGAGTGGAGAGAGGGGGTGGCAGAGTGTACGGGCCCCCGATCCCGGCGGGAGAGAATGCAGCCCGTATAGCGGTTTCTCCCTCTGGCCTCTGCCCTCCGTCCCGATCTCCATTAACCATAATTTAAATGGACTCCATGGGCCCTAAACTTTTAGTTATTCCTCTAGGACATTTAAAAAATAAGTATTATTCCTGGGGGTTAACACCCACCAAGACCTTTTGAAAAAACAAAAAACCCCCCCTAAGGCCCTAGGGCCCCATGGTATGGCCTAAACCTAAGGAAGACTACCTTTCCAGATTCCTAATGGACCCTAAACAGAATTTTTATTTCTTTCTAAACCCCCCTAAGGTCAAAGGGTCATTTTGACGCCTAACCTTATATACCTATGGAGTATTCCATTTAATAATTATAATAATGATTAACAAACCTTTTTGGAGATTTTATTTGGACCTTTTTTTTTTTTTTTTTTTTTATAAATTATATTGTTTAAAAATAAACTAACCACCCTAAAGGCCCTAGAGGGCCCCCGTCCCCTAAAACTTAAGAAGAAAGATTAAGTAAACCATACTTGGGTAGCCCATTTATTACCCCTATTCAAGGTCCTTCCCAAAAAAAAAAAAAACACAAACCCCAAAAAAGAAAAGGTGGAATTAAGGGTTAGATAATTTTATTCACCTTAATACATAATCCGTTTTTTTTAATATATATTTTTTTTAATATTTTTATTTTTTTTTTATGGTCCTATATTATAAATTACTACCACCCATACCGCAAATGCCTTATGGGTAACTTTTATAGAGAGCTAAAATCTTTGTTTTTACTAAAAACCTTTAATTTCCTCCACCATACTGGGTTTTAAAAATAAATTAAATGTTTTATTTTGTTTTCTTTCTCTCTTTATTCCCTCTTTCTTCCTCCCACTACTTTAAGTTTCCCATAATTCCATATTTTCAAGTGGACCCTTTAAGACAAAAAACCAATGAGTGAAGTACTATACTGATAGATAAACAAACCCAGCCCCAATGTAAACTCCCTTATTAAACAAAATTTATAAAAACATGCCATGGATAATTTATCCTCTACACAGTTTATAGTATGGTTTTGGGCAAGACAAACTTGACACCTGAGGCTGGCGGTTATGTATGGATCATAGATCAAGTTCCTTCTCCCACTTAACCTCAGAACCCAACACAGAACCCAGATCTTCACCCTTTAACCCTAATAACTCATTAAAACCGTAAAACCCGGGGGGCAGGAGGGCCGGAGTAACCTAACTAACAAACCGTGGTCAAACCAACGACCTGTTACCGAGGGTAATGGAGGTAAGTGATTTCAACCGCCCCTTTATAAAACTGTGACTTTGGCTTGTTTTTAGAGAAATTTTTAATCAAACCTGATTGGCTGTTTGGACACACTAGCAGGGACCTGACAACCCCCTGCTGGGCCTTTCCTCGGTTGAGGGTGTCTAGTGATAATGGGCCGAAACACCCCGATGATTTCTTGAGGTCCCCACACTGATGATTGTCCAAAAGAAATTATTATAATTTTTAGGATGGTTTTTTTTAAATAAATAATAAAAAGGTTGCCTTATACTTTCAATAAAATGATTATAATGCATGTTTTACACATTTTTTGGTATTGCTGGGCTTTAAAAAAAAAAAAAAATAAATTAAAACCGTTATGGAGTGTTTTGAGGACCTGATAAGACCTTTAGGAATGGAAGTTGCTAATGAACCGAGCAGCGTCGGCCGGCCCGTGGCACTGCCTTTTTTGACTCTCCATTGCCAACCCCGCCCAGTCGTCGGAATAAGGCGGGGAGATCATCCGAGAGAGTAGCCCCTCTGTACCTAAATAACCCCTTGCCAGAAAGCACGGAAGAGTAGCACCCCTGCCTTTCCCATTAAACCATCCCAGTTGTCTGAACCAAACCTCCTAAACACCTCAAAAGAAAAGACCAGATGGTCCTTTTGGACAAGGTGGGTTGTGCCTGTAATTCAGTTATTGATCCTTCCGTTTTTTATTATAATAATATAAATGAATTTGATAATTAACCTACTTCCCCCCACCTTTTTTTTCCTATCCGTCCTCCCTCCCCCAGAATTATTTTTTGAGGAGGGGAGAGAGGGGGGCAGAGTGTACGGCCCCGATCCGCGGGAGAAGAGAATGCAAGCCCGTATAGCGGTTCCCTCTGGCTCCTGCCCTCTCCGATCTCCATTATACCAATAATTAAATGACTCCCATGGCCCCCTAAACCTTTAGTTTTCCTCTAGGACCATTTAAAAAATAAGTTATTATTATTTTCCTGTGGGGTTTTAAGACCACCCATCCCAGACCTTTTGAAACTAACCCTAAGTAAGAGCCCTAGGGCCCCATGCCTAAAACCTAAGGAAGACCTTCCAGAATCCTTAATGGACCCTAAAAACATGAATTTTTATTTCTAACCCCTAAGGTCCCAAAAAGGTGGTCATTTTGACCCTAAACCTATACCTAATTGGAGTATTTCCCATTTAATAATTACTACTAATGATTACAACAAAACCTTTTTTTTTTTTCTTTTTTTGTTGGGAACACCCTTTTTATTTTTTTATTTTTTAAACTAACCCTAAGGCCCCTAGGGGCCCCGGTCCTAAACTTAAGTAAAAAACCATTCTGGGGTCCCAAATTACCCCTAATCAAGTCTCCAAAAAAAAACCCCAAAAAAGGTGGAATTACAATGTTAGATAATTCACCTTTAATTATCCCGTTTTTTTTATATTTTTTTTTTATTTTTTTTTTATTTTTTATTTTATTTTTATATTTTTTTATTGGTCCTATATAAAATATATACTACCAGCAATATGGCCTTATGGGTAACTTTTTTTAGGGAGGCTAAATTCTTTAACTAAAAACCTTTTAATTTTTTTTCTTTTCAACCCATAAACATCACTGGTTTTAAATAAATTAATGTTTATTTGTTTTCTTTTATTTTCTCCTTCTTTTTCTTCCTTTTCTCCCCCACTTTAGGTTCCCATAAAATTTCTTATTTTCATTTTTCCAAGTGGACCTTTTTAATACAAACCATGAGTGAAGTACTATAACTGATAGATACAACCCAGCCCCACATTGTAAATTTTTTCCGTTTTTTTTTTTTTAAACAATGCCGCTTGGTGTTCCCTCACACAGTTAATGGTATGGTTATGGGCATGACATACTTGACCCCCTGAGGCTGTGGGTGCGGTGTATGGAGCATAGGATCAAGGGTTTCTCCCCACTTACTCCAAACAACACAGATAAACCCCGATCTTCCCACCCTTACAACCCGGGGCAGGGCGGAGTAAACCTAAAACGGTTGTCAACAACAACCGACCTGTTTTTTATCCGAGGGGTATGGAAGGTAAGTGTTTCACACACCCCCCTTTAATAAAATTAATACTTGGACTGGCTAGGTTTTTTTAATTTATTTTATTCAAACCTTATTGGCTGTTGAGAAGGACACCCACACAGCAGGGACTGATCATCACCCCCTGTTCTGGGCCTTCCCGATGAGGGTGTCTAGTGATAATGGCCGAAAACACCACACCCGATTGATCTCTTGAGGTCCCCACTAATACTGATGGATTGTGTTCCAAAAATTATTTTATTTTAGGATGTTTAAAGGTGCACCTTATATACTTTCATAAAAAGAATTATGCATGTATTACATTTTTTTGTATGCTGGCCTTTTTAATATAAAAATTTAAAAAAAAAATTACCTTATGGAGTGTTTTTGTTGAGTACCTGATAAGACTTAGGAAAGGTGGAAGTTTGCTAATGACGAGCGTCGGCCCGTTTGCACTGCCTTTGACTCCTCCGATTTTTGCAACCGCCTCCAGTCGTCCGGATGAGGCGGGGCAGAGTCATCGAGTCGAGAAAGGCCCTCCTGTAACCAAACCCTAACACTTATACTTTCAATTAAAATGATTTAATTTGCATGTTTTATACCCCATTTTTGTATGCTGGCGTTAAAAAAAAACAAAAAAAAAAATAAAAAAAAAAAAAAAAAAAAAACCAAAACCGTAAATGGAAGTTTGTTTTTTGTTGAGAGAACCTGATTAAGACTTAGGGGTAAGTGGAAGTTGCTAATGACGAGAGCGTCGAGCGCCGTGCCACTGCCTTTTTAGGACTCTCCAATTGCCCAAAACCGCCCAGGATCGTTCGGATGAGGCGGGGAGAGTTCACCGAGAGAGTAGGGCCCCTTCTGTTAACCTAAACCTAACCCTTAAACCCTAACCTAAAAAAACCCCATTTTTTTTAATTAACTAACAACCCTAAGGCCCCCTAGGGGCACCGGTCCCTAAACTTAAAGTAAAAAACCATCTGCGGTCCCAATTTACTTTTAAACACTATTTAACCCCTATCAAGGTCTCGCAAACCCCCCAAAAAAAAAAAGGTGGAAATAAAGTTAGATAATTACACCTTAAATATCCGTTTTTTTTTTTTTTAATTAGTCTATATATACTAACCGCAAAGGCCTTAATTGGGTAACTTTTAAAGGGTAAGAGGGAGCTAAATCTTTACTAAAAACCTTTTAATTTTCCCTCTTCACCATTTAAAACTGGTTTTAAAAAATAATTATAAATAATTAATGTTATTTGTTTTCTTTTCTTTTCCTTTTTTTTTTTCTTTTCTTTTTCTTTTCTTCCCCTACTTTAGTTCCCATAATTCTTATTTTTTAAAGTACCCCTTTAAGAGGCAAACCTGAGTGAAAAGTAGCTATTAACTGATAGGATAAAAAAAAAAAACAACCCAAGCCCCAACCTAAATAATTTCCGTATTTTTTTTTTAATTTTTTTTTAAATAAAATGCCTTAGTGAAGGGGTCCCCAACACAGTTTTTAATGTATGGTTTGGGCAAGAAAACACTTGACCCTGGGGCTGTGCGGTGGTAATGGAGCATAGATAAAGTTCTCCCCACTATACTTAGACAATATGGAACCCAGAGTCTTCCAACGCCTTCGATACCGGGTCCGGAACGGAGTAAACCTAACGGTTGTCAAACCAAACAAAACCGACTGTTTACCATTACCTCCGAGGGGTATGGAGCCGTAAGCTCTTTTCAACACCCCCCTTTTATATATAAACTGTTGACTTTCTGGCTTAGTTTTTTAGATTTATTTTAAAACCCTGATTGCTGTTGGAGGAGGAACACACAGCAAAGGGATTGATCACAACCCCCTGTCTGGGGCCTTCCACAAGAGTGAGGGGGGTCTAGTGATAAATGGCCGAAAACACAACCCCGAATGATCCTTGGGGTCCACTACTGATGATGTTGTTTCCAAAAATTATTTATTTTAGAGTGTTTTTAATTTAAGGTGCACCTTATAACCTTCAACAAAAATGATTATTATGCATGTTTACTATTTTTTTTGGTATGCTGGCTTTTAAATTTAAAAAATACTAAATAAAATTAAAAATTATTTAGAAAACTAATAAAATAAAAATAATTTTAATAAAAAACCGTTATGGAGTGTTTTGGAGATACCTGTTTAAGGGACTTTGGAAAGGGGAGGGCTGTCAAGAATGACGACGTGGGGCCCGTGCCACAAATACCTTTTTGGACTCTCCCATTTCCTGTAACTGCCCCATATCCGTTGGAATGAGGCGGGGCGGGAGAGTCAATCGAGAGAGCATTTCCCCTTGACCTAACCCTGAACCCTAACCCTAACCCAGTTTGAGACCAAGCAAGTAGTCCTGAATGAAGGTTTGAATTTCTGACCGAAAAACGTCGCTTTTTTACACTTTATTTTTTACTTTGGCTGTAACTGACCTCTTTCTATCTCTTCCTCTTTCCTCCCTCCCTTCATTCCTTCCTCCCCTTCTTCTCCTCCTCTCCCCCCCCCACCTTTTCTTTTTCCCCCTTCCTTCCTCTTCTCCCCTCCTTCTCTTTTCCTTCCCCTTTCCTCCCCTCCGTTTATTAAAGAAGTGCCTAACACGGCCATAAAAAGAAGTCCTAGTTTCCTGCAACTCCTTATTTTTACAATAACAACTTTTTTTTTTTTTTTTTTCCCTTTGTTGGAAAACAATTTTTTTTTTTTTTCTTTCCAGTTCAGTTTTTTATTTTTCTGGGTTTTTTTTTTGCTTTTTCTTTTTTTTTTTTTTTTTTTTTTTTCTTTTTTTTTTTCTTCCACTTTTTTTTTTTTTTAATATTTTTTATAAATATAAAATCTCCGGAGTAATACCACACCCCCCCGCCCGCCACCAGAGGAGGTGGTTCTCCCTGAACCCAGAGGGACGGATTTGGGACCACGGTGAGCTACACCACCGAGGAAAGAAGGGGCGTGACCGGGGCCCCAGTGGACCGGAACCACGGTGGGTTCACAAGGGCCACCAACAGGACCGAGATCCGCGCCCCAGCACTGGAGGCCCAGCTACACGCCTCCCGTCACCCGTGGGTATCTCCCCGCAGCCCAATAAAGCCCCCCTGGGCTTCCGCTACCTAGAGTCCCACGCAGCCCGCAGCGGGGGCCTGGTTACGCCATTGTTAATAACCCCCCAACCCCGCGCGAAGACAGTGCCAGGTATCCACAACAAACCGTCCCCACTTCCAGCAGGACTCTCCGGGTTACCAAATGGTGCCTTTTACCCCCCCTGCCCGACCATCGCTCTTCCCCGGTATCCACAACCGTCACTTCACTTTTCCACCAACAACAACGGCCTCGGAGCCGAGATTTTTGAAACGGATTTTCTGCACAGAATCAGCACCAATCAGAGGTATGGATCTAAGCTATCCAGAACTTTAATAGAAACCAGCAGAATCAGAACCAATAAACTATTCCAAGCAGTCCTGACTGACGATCCACCACGTATTTAAAGAGGACCAAAGTCCAGAGGCTTTACAATAAACTGCTTAAAAAAAGCGACCAACCACCTTAAGAACGTGACCGCAAGAATAGATCGTAAGGCCACCGGCATCCCCCGTACGTACCACTGATAGCTTAGCATCCACCATTAAGCCGGCCTTCCCTAGCAGAAGAACTATGGACCTGATAGAAGGCAATGCTATGAACTGGGCTCTTAATACCATGCTGATTTTAAGGCAACATTATGAAGAGGTGCGCATTTCTGAGAGGAACAGACTGAGACGGCTGGGAGGGGACATGTTAGCTCCACTGGAGGTAGCCATTAAGTGGGCACAGAGGAATTTGGGCCGCAGATTCGATCCAAACACAGCTGATGAAGTCCAACTCTTCCTGGCCACTGAGGACTCAGTGAGGGGCCCTCCATCACCATCATCTTCATCCTCGGGCTCATCTGGGTCGATCTCACCTACCCCCCCTCGTCCATCAACCCGCCCCCCCACCCCTCCCTCCCCTCCCTCCCCTTCCCTGTCCCCTGCAAGCCAAACAGGGCGACAGGATCAGGCTGTGGGGACTACTGATGAGGAACCTGAAGAAGCTGATCAGACTCCTCCACCAACTCCAGCTCCTGCTCCAACCCCAGCTCCAGCAGCTACAGCCAGGGGCCCCTCTTCTCCATCTTCCGGCCCTGTAATGACCACAGCAGCTACCATGACAGATCCTCCTCGTACCGGCTGGACACCTCCAGCTTCTGATGATGGGGACGACGCAGCGGACATCACTCCACCTCCACCACCGACTGATGACATCACCACATCTCTTCCTCCAAGACAGCAGAGGACCTCCAGAGCTTCCGGGATCGTCACCTCTGCTGCAACTGGAACATCGCAGACGACTTCTCCTCACTCTTCTCAGCAGCCTCTCCAACCTGAGAGGGCAGCAGCTCCTGCCATGGGGGACGACTTCAGCCTAGAGGACCTCATCGAAGCAGAGATCAACAGTCAGCGGGAAGCAGCAGCAGCAGCCTCCCCTCTGTCACAGGCCTCCAACTCATCCCAGGTCAGCCGGCGGGCCCCACTGAGGCCCAGACTGATGCCCCTGCACAGAAGGATGCAGGCCAGCACACAGCGACGACTCACCTTCACCACCAGGGGGAGGCCTCCTGGTCCAGCTGCAGCATCCGCCATCGGTGGAAGCAGAGAACCCACACCTGCTCAGGTAACTGTGGCAGCCAGACAGATGGGATCACAGAGAAAAATCCGTGAGTGGTCCCTTAACCTGACTAATAAATGTGTGGTTCTGGGTGATTCTAATGTGGCCAAGTTTCAGACTATTTCCACGCTGGCCCAGAGATACCCTGAAACACAGGTCACAGCTTTCCAGGTGCCAAATGGAAGCACATGACCCACCTCTTCGAGAAGGCGCCAGTGGCGGGGAACGTGGAACGTGTGATCCTGTCTCTGGGCATCAACAACAGGGCTCAGAGGGACAAGAAGGCAGCTGTGAAGGAGATGAGAGAGACATTGAGAGCAGCCAGGGTGAAATGTCCAAATGCTGAGATTTTTGTTCCCCTAATAAATTTCTCCACAGCACTGCCTCTCCAAGAACAGATGACCCTCTCTCACATGAACATGCACATCTCACAGCTCAACCGCTTCATCCCGGCGCTGGAGAGACAGCTGTTCTCTGTGAGCAGTGACAACGTCCACTGGTCCAAAGCCACTGCAGCCCGCATGCTGAGCCACTGGGGTGAGTGGCTAAAATAGAAAGCCCCAAGAGCCTGCAAAGGAAGGAGGGGCATTCTCAGATTGTCAATAAAAATATTTGCAATCTTTCTAAAACTTTCACTCTCAGTGATGCACAGTGTTCCCTGTTAAACAGGGGTCTGACGTTCATCCCCCATCCAGGGTAATAATAAGCTGAATCTTCTCAAAATCCAAATGAGGCATGAACTCCAAAACTATCATAGAAGAATTAAATTGGCCATTTACTACAAAGATGAAATTGGAAATAATTCTAATATACACTCACCTTTTATGCCGGAATCGAGCTGGTCTCCTCCAATTTCTGCTCTTCCTCCTGAGGTGGAAAAATTAATTTCACAGGACCTAAAATATATAGATAAAAAATTTAGATGTATCAAAACCATACCAAACCTAAATTTAGAAGAAACAAAAGCACTTAAAGAACTAATTAATGATAAGAATATTATAATCAAACCTGCTGATAAGGGCAGCTCCATTGTCATAATGGACAGGGAGCAATATTTATGGGAGGGATACAAACAATTATATAATGAAACCTATTATAAAAAATTAGATACCCCTATTTATATGAATACCATACCACTAGTAAATAAAATATTGGATGATTTATACAAAAAGAAATTTATTAATGCCAAGCAAAAAACATACTTACGTGGATCTTCCGAACCCAGAGCCAGAAGGTTCTATTTACTTCCAAAAATCCATAAGGAACCAGAAAAATGGAGTAAACCCCATGAAATCCCTCCTGGCAGGCCCATAGTCTCTGACTGTAGCAGTGAGACATATCACACAGCAGAGTTTATTGATTATTATTTATATCCACTTTCTATTATACATAAGAGCTATATCAAAGACACATATGACTTTGTGGAAAAAATTAAATTAATCTCTTTACCTCAGGACTCTATTCTATTTACAATTGATATTGATAGCTTATATACTAATATTGACATAGATGAAGGAATTAACTGTATAAGAAACATTTTCCACAAACATCCAAATTCGAAGAGACCAGATCGAGAGCTTCTACAATTGCTAGAAATTAATTTGAAGAGAAACGATTTCAACTTTGATGGCCAATTCTTCTTACAGGTCAAGGGAACAGCCATGGGGAAAAAGTTTGCACCGGCATATGCAAATATCTTCACGGCTGAGTGGGAAACAGGAGCCCTCAGTACGTGCAGGAAGGCCCCACTGCACTACTTCAGGTACCTGGATGACATCTGGGGGGTCTGGACTCATTCGGAAGCAGAATTTCAGGAATTCCTCCAGCACCTGAACACACATAACCCATCAATTAAAGTAAAGTCCACTACCAGCGTTAAAGCCGTAGATTTCCTGGACACCACCACATATAAAGGGAAACAATTTGATAAAACACACAAATTGGATATTAAAGTCTTCTTCAAACCTACAGACACACATGCTCTGTTATTCAAAACTAGTTATCATTCTAGGCACACTTTTGCTGGCCTAGTTAAATCACAACTCCTCAGATTCCATAGAATTTGTACACAGAAAGCAGATTTTGAGGAGGCAATTAGCACTCTGTTTTCTGCCCTTCGTAAGAGAGGATATTCCAGATCCTTCTTGAGAGCATGCAAGGGGAACTTCCTTGAATCCAGACCCCCTGATGCATCACCCATGATCCCTCTGATCACAACATTCTCCTCCTCAGCAGGACACTTTGCACATAAAATCAAAAAGAATTTTACTAAATTTCAATCTGACACTTCTTTACTCCCAAATTATAAAATAATCACGGCTTACAAAAGAAATAAAAACCTGAGGGATTTCCTCGTCCATGCTGAGGTCAAACCTTTGAAAAAACCTAAGGTGAAAGGTCACATAGGTTTCTTCAAACAGTTGCACTGGGTACAAAATAAATTCAACAGAACAATTTTTAAATCAGACAGATCAGGACACCCCAAGTCTAAAAATTGTGTTTATTTAATTACATGCAAAGTGTGCAACATGTACTATGTTGGTGAAACAGGTAACAGCCTCCTTACACGCTTCACCCAGCATAGATACAACATTTTAAAGCACAAAGAAACACATGTACCCTTAGTGCAACACTTTGTACACCATGGATGGGATGCAGTCTCTGCCTTGGTGCTTGAATGCAACCCAACCTGGTCTGCAGCCTAGAGGAGAAGGGCAGAAAGATTATGGATCCACAAGTTGGACACACTCATCCCCAGAGGCCTGAATGAGAGGTAGGTTCCACAGGTGGCGACCCTGGCAGATGTGCCCGTGCACCGGGGCGGGTGGGGTGTTGGGGATGGGTTGTGGGGGATCCAGTTCGCTGGGTTCCTTGCTTCCTGTCCTCGCTCACCCTGACCCGAACCCTCACCCTAACCCAACCCTAACCCTAACCCTAACCCTACCCTAACCCTAACCCTAACCCTAACCCTAACCCTCTGTACCTAACCCTAACCCTAACCCTAACCTAACCCTAACCCTAACCCTAACCCTAACGCTTACCTTCACAATTTACTCTGACTTTAATCGTATGGAGGAATTTGGATGGTATTGGGACCTGTTAAAGGGCCTCCATGCTATCCTATTCTGTAACTCCATCCAACTATTTTTATTTATTTATTTAGAATGTTTTTGCTGTGTACTTCCTCCCTGGGCTAAACAAAAGGGAGATGAGCTCTTGAGTGATATGCGTCGGCCTGTGCCTTGCCTTTGACTCCCTGAACCATACCTTTTTCGGTCAATGGACTGATTTAGGGGGATGTCATCGTGATACTATTCCTACACCTAACCCTAACCTAACCCTAACCCTAACCCTAACCCTCTCTTTGGGGCTCTTCAATTATTTAATGCTAAGAGTTAACACCTATCCAGACCTCCTAACCTAACCCTAAGGTCCTAGGGGCCCGGGACCTAACCCTAATTCAGACCTTCCACATCTTTATTGGCTCCAACGGGTCTTATGACATCCAGGCCTTGACCCTAATCTCTTTTAGCATACTTTATACAATCTTTACTAATTATTTACACCCATCCAGACCTTTAAACTAACCCTAAGGTCTTAGGGGCCCGGCCCTAACCCTAAAAGCAAAACCTTGGATCCCTAATTTATCCTGTCCAGGCCTCCAACCACAAAAAACATAGAATTTTTTAATAATTTACCTTAATATTCACTTGTAATACCCGGTTTTCCCGCAGTGCCTTATGGGTAATTTTTGGACTTAATTTTGACTTAAAACCTTTAATTTTTATCACCATACTGGTTTTAATTAATATTATCTACCAATTCCCCTACTGTAGTTCGCATATAACTTATTTTAAGCAACTTTTCTCATGACCTTAAAATACAACCATGAGTGAAGCAGTACTACCGATAGATGACCCCAGCCCCAATTTAAATTTGCTTTTGCGTTAGGCCTTGGCCCTGAAGCTGTGCGGTGTATGGAGCACAGGGTCAAATTCACCTCTCCTGTAGTTGTGCGGTGTATGGAACACAGGAGAGGCTCTCTTCCAGTCGGTGTTTGGGGGTCCGTAAGGTCCCCCTGCCCCCGGTAGGCTATGGGCCATGGCAAGCCATGGCCCTGGTCCTTTACGGGGGACACCAGGGCACGGGGAGCCGTAACGACCTGGGGGAGCTTGCCCGGCCGTAATTGAGTTTGCGGCCGGTTCTTGTCTTCCCCCGGGGGGGCTCCTCAATCCCCGGACTGGCGCCACCATTCTCCCAGCAGGTGTCTGGGGGTCCGCTTCAGGTCCCCCTTCCCCCTGTAGCCTAATAGGCTGTCTAGGGGGGACACCAGGGCACGGGAGGCCGTAACGACCTGGGGAGGTAGGGCTGGCCGCAATTCATTTTGCGGCCGGTCTCGGCCTTCCCCCGGGGGGGCTTCTCAATCCCCTTGCTGGTGCCATCTTCCTCTAGTCTGGTCTTGGGGTGGGGAGGACCGCGGTTCACCGTGGCCCTTCCCGGCTCCCCTCCTGGGGGCGGTGGGGATTGTCGCAGCCTGACTGTGGTCTTTCCCTATCCGCCTCTGGGGTCACCGGACAGGGGCGGAGAGCCACACCACCTGGGGATGCTTGGGTGGCGACAATTGATTTTGCCGCCATTTCTTGTTTTCCCTGGGGGCTCTCCGTCTCCTTGGTGGCCGTAGCCCCCTTGTTTTCCTGGACCGACCCCGTGATGATCTGGGGGACCGTAAGCAATTGCGGCCCTCTTGCGTCATTGGGGTTTGGCCCTTGATTCCTGGGAGCTGCGGTGGCCTGGAGGATTTCTGGAGCGGTCCCTTCAGTCTGGTCTTGGGGTGGGGAGGACCGCAGTTCACTGTGGCCCTTCCCGTCTCCCCTCCTAGGGGTGGTGGGGATTGTCGCGGCTCTGCTGTGATTTTTCCCTATCCGCCTCTGGGGTCACCAGACAGGGGCGGGGAGCCACACAACCGGGGGAGGCTTGGGTGGCGACAATTAATTTTGCCGTCATTTCTCGTTCTCCCTTGGGGCTCTCTGCTTCCCTGGTGTCCGTAGCCCCCTTGTTTTCCTGGACCGGCCCCATGGTGATCTGGGGGACCGTAAGCAATTGCGGCCCTCTTGCGCCATTGGGGTTTGGCCCTTGATTCCTGGAGACTGCGGTTGCCTGGAGGACTCCTGGATGGCAATGACTTTCTGCGGTTTTCCCCTGGTGTCCCTTAATGATGGGGGGCACCGGGGGGGCCGCAGTCTGTCGGAGTTGGTTAGGCTCGGACTACACGACCAGGACGCACTGACTCACCTTCAGAGATGGAGGACCCAGATCTTCAGCCTTACCTGGGCAGGTCGGAGTAACCTAACGGTGTCAACAACCGACCTGTTTACCGAAGGGTACTGGGTAAGGAGGTAAGTATGCGGCCCCCTTGAGTTCCCCTATTGGAACAAAGCACACAAGGTGTGGCGGTCCAGGGCTAAGGACCTTAATCGCAGCCCAGTCTTCTATGGGGGTTAGCCCCGGCAATACACAGCCCACATCTGCACCACACACGTTTAATCGGAACCCTTTCCCTTTAAACCACAATTGGACTCCTTCAAATTGTCATCCTCTCCAAATTTCACATCCCCTAGTCCAGCTTAGGTGACTAGGCCGAGGATGCAACGGGACCTAGGTTGTAGTCATACATCCCCTAGTCCAGCTTAGGTGACTAGGCCGAGGGTGCAACGGGACGTAGGTTCTTTTACAATGCCCAATCGGGTATTAATCTTGATGGTCTCATCTTGATGGTCATATCGACCTTACCTTATAATTTTATATTAAGTCAATGGGTCCTAAGCCGGACCTTGACCTTTGACCTTTCATTGTAGATTTTTTCACTAAGGTAATGGGTCCTAAATCGGACCTTGACCTTTGACCTTTCGTAGTTTTTTCTCCTTTTATGCTGTGATTGACTTAGTTTTAGATTTCTTTAAACCTAATTGGCTATTGGACACACAGCAGGGACTGATCATCCCTGTCTGGGCCGTCCTCGAGTGAGGGTGTCTAGTGATAATGGCCGAAACACCCGATGATCTTGAGGTCCACTACTGATGATGTGTTCCAAAAATTCCTTTTATTTAGTTTAGAATATTTTATAGTATCCTTTCTACCTCTACTATATGATCAACGCTTACCTTCACCATTTACTCTGACTTTCATCGTATGGAGGAATTTGGATGGCATTGGGACCTGTTAAAAGGCCTCCATGCTATCCTATTCTGTAACTCCATCCAACAATTTTTATTTATTTTTTTAGAATGTCTTTGCTGTGTACTTCCTACCCGGGCCAAACAAAAGGAGATGAGCTCTTGAGTGACATGCGTCGGCCAGTGCCTTGCCTTTGACTCCCTGAACCATACCTTTTTCGGTCAAACGACTGATTGAGGGGGATGTCATCGTGACACTATTCCTACACCTAACCCTAACCCTTGAATGTCCAATTAGACCTGTAACCTAAGACACAAAAAAACAAATTTTATTTAAACCAAATGAGTGTAATTTTGAATGTCCAATCAGACCTGTAGTGGGAGGAGCCATAACCCTATAAAAAGAAGGCCTCAGCCTTGGCATTTTTCATTATGCGGTAGTGTTTCAAGGATGTTGGATCAGATAAGGGGGTGCCTAAGCTAAATTAAGAAAGATAATACCGTGTGTAGGCCTGAGGAAGACACAAAAGATGTCGAAACGTTGCCAGAATGCACACGATGATGAGCCTAAATAGAAAGAAACACAATTGCCTGAAAGTAAGGGAAAGAGAAAGAAAAATACTTACCGCAACAATCTGGAACCTAGAAAAATACTTACCGCAACAATCTGGAACCTAGAAAAATACTTACCATAATGCAGGCTATAAGCCTAATTTTTTGAACCGTGGGACACTGCGGGGAAAGACTGTCGGTGAGCGTGGGCCGTGGCCTCATGGGCGAGTGGAGAAGCGGCCCTGGGGAACATACCTGTGGTCAGTGCGTGCCCGTGCATTGAGGAGGGGTGTGTGGGGGAATGGGGGATCCAGTTCTTGGTTCCCTTGACCCATGACCCTCACCCTGACCCTCACCCTAACCCAAACCTAACCCTTTGTCCCACCTCACTGCACTATCCGGCACTCAAACAGTTAAAAACACGAAATCCACCCAAAATTCCCACTTCGGACCGACTTCTGGCATGCCAGAAACCAAAGGCAAGACTGCCACCCAGTGGGTCTGCTATATATTGCACATGCACCCAAAGGGCCCACTTGGGGCCCTCCTGGCACTGTTAAACAACTACCCGGGTGGCCCAGTTGCCCTTCCTGCCACGGGGGACCCAAACGGGCCAGGAGTCTGGACGGCAAATAGGACACTTCGGTCACTTTTTCTGCGGCTTCTAACCCTACCCTACCTACCCTACATAACACAGAAGCTTGCCTACAGTGTTATTTTTGCTACATTTTTCATTTGAGCTCTTTTTCACAAATAGCAATTCAATTCAGTTTATTTATATAGCGCCAATTCAATATACATGTCATCTCAAGACACTTTATAGTTCAAAATAGCAGACACTTACTTTAGAGATAATAGAAACAAAAAAAAACATGCAACTTACTCATATACAGGATCGGGAGGCAGCATTTCCTTAACTTCATCCAACTCACATCCAAGCACCTGCTGCTGTCTGTTCCTCATCTTCGTTAACCTAACATAAATCATGTCGCAGAGCAGCTGTTCTTCATCTTCGTCAACCTCACCAAACAACCATAAAATGTATAAATGTATATAAAGAACATGAATATTGTTTTAATGTTTTACAAAATTGCCTGGATCAATCTTCTGCAAAGCAAAGTCTCTAGGTACATCCAAGCTATGGATACATTAAGAATAGTTAATTTTAAAACCTCTAAAATTCATCTTAAATGTAGGGATTCAATTCTGTGATCTCTATCCTCTGTCAGTTTATCATTAATGTTGTAAAATCATTACCAGGTTTTGTGGGGGCTTTGATAACCCAAATGCAGAGATGTCTAGGCAGAGATGAGTTTGCTGATTTTATTAAGGACTAATAGGCCAATAAGGAAATTATTCAGAAAAATACAAAAATACTGAAAAACAAACAATATCGAATAAATGTCAGGGAAAACCCATGTGTAGCAAAAGAAGAGGGAGCAACAACACAACAACATGAAATCCGTATGCTGGTGAAGATTCTCAGTCATCCAGGTAATAGTCATACCAAAAAAGTTAAGAAACAATCCACTAGACCTTGTATCCAAGTTTGAAAACCTTTCGCTTCCCATTCAGGAAGCTTTTTCAATTCAAAATGTCAGAATTAGCTTTGAGTTCGAGGCTTTCTAGACTCAACCAAAACAACTACTTATTTTGGCTTAGAAAACATTCAAATTGAACCAAAAGAGCATGTCCGACCTTTATGAATGGGGATTTGTTAGGGTTCTTTGTTAGCCTGCAATGCCCTAAACTGGCCTATGCCTCTGAAAAGGGGGTTGTTAGGGGGAATTGTTGACCTGGCTGAACAGACGAGATGTTTTGGTTCCCTGCATGGAGGTGAGGGTTCCGATGATAGAGGGAATGAATCAACTCTATATCTGAGTTGTAGGTTTTTTAAAGCTGAAACCTGAGTCCAGCCCCGCTGTTTAAGGTTGTTTTTGCTCTCTTAACATAAATTGCTTCGTTCACACCCCTTTTCAGCCAACATACAGAGAGACGTTCCCTCACAATATTATTTCCAATTGTGTCATTGGAACACGGTATAATTATTAACAATTACTTACGTAAAAATAAATGTGCATATTTATTCCAGATCAGCTTAAGATATATTTGCTTCTTAAAGAAGGGTGAGTTAGTCAGTTTTTTAAAAGCTTATTCAATGGCAATGTCAACAATTGTAGAAAACCAGGAAATGTAGCAGGTGCTTTTTTATTTGTGCAGTTTCAGTTTTATGTCTTACTGGATACTGTAAACCAAACTGCTCAATAAAAGTAATAAAACTTGAACCTTGATGCTGGGAAATCGACTAGTAAAGTTGTTCCGCCTTCCTTCCCTTTTACATCACAAATTAATCTGTGTTCTTTCAGAAAGTAGATCACCTGTGATCCCGTTTTTCAATATTTTGGACCTACTCAAAAAACTGTAAGTTTGCTTTGTTTCCTACAACTATATCTGGGGTAACTTTTTACAGCTTTTTCTGCTCTCTGACATTTGAGAACATGCTCACCTTTTATTTCAGCACCAAATTTAATCTATGCTCTTTAAAGACGTATTTACAGGACTATTATATAAAGACGTATTTACAGGACTATTATATAACTGTAATAAATCATCAGGATGAAAAAATGAACCCTTTTACAGAAAGTGGGTTAAGTAAGAACTTAGAATATGTTTCATGGTAAATATCTGCATATACTGAGTTTGCTGTTTCAGAGAGCTGGGTAGCAGATAATCTTAATCAAGTTACCACTGCAACCCACTTCCTAAATCACCTGAGGGAGGACTTGTTGAATTTATTTTTAATCAGTTGCACAATTGTGCTCATACATAATACACCAGAATCGTCAAAAATGCTTTGCAGATAAGGTAAATTACTTATCTCAAAACATTTCAGTCGTAGATCAATGCCCATGAATAAAATAGGTGCTCTGTGTTAACCTTCATCTTTATCCCAATAGCATATTGTCAGGGATGTAGGGTAGGATTAAACTGTTACTATACAGCACAATGTGGATGGAAGCAAGGCAAGGTCAGTCAAATGCCAAGGACAGCTATTTATAAAGTCTAAAATATTTAGTAGCAAGTGGTCCCTTGGGTAAAAACTTTAAAATTAGTCCTAATCTTTTAACCTTGAGAGAAGGCTTCTGCTTCAATTCAGTTCAGTTTATTTATATTTAGCTCAGTTTATAACATTCTACCATTTCACAATTCACTTAACCTCAATGTACAATTCAATCAAATCATACAGTCAGATAAGTAGCAGTTCTTCAGCTGAGAGCATCACGTCATCAACTTTGCAGTACACAGTTCCCCTGGATAAGCATGTGGAAACCGTAGATATTTGCTTGCATTTTGTTGTTGACTCCACAACAACCCTTTACACTGAGCATGCATGCAATGACAGCTAAGAAAAAAACAGCAGAGTTTTAACAGGAGGATATCTCCAGCAGAAACAGGCTCAGTGTGAGTGGCCTTCTGCTGAGGCCAACTTGGGTTTAATGAGACAGAAGGATGGAGTCACAGCCAAACAGAAACTGACCAAATGAAGCTACTATATGATGAGAAAAAGCAGAGAGAGCAGAACGAGATTGAAAAAAAAATCTGCAGAGTGGGAGAATAGAGATAGAATGAAGCAGAATGATGAAAAAGGGGTCCCTATGTCCTCCAGCAGTCTAAGCCTATAGCAGCAGAACTATAGAGATAGCTCAGGATAACCTGAGCCGCTCTAACTATAAGCTTTATGAAAAAGGAAAGTTTTAAGCCTAGCCTTAAAAGTAGACAGGGTGTCTGCTTCATGGACTAAAACTGGTAGTTGGTTCCACAGGAGAGGAGCCTGATAACTATTGTATTTTCACGACCATAAGGTGCACCGTACTAAAAGGCGCAGTCTCAGTTATGTGTGCCATTTCTGTATTTAACACACACATAAGGCGCACCGGACTATAGGGCGCGTTTTTTATATACTGGTACATGTCCTCTACTACCTTTAAATAGCTCTACTGCATATTTAAAAATAGAGCGGGAGCAAAACTGAGTATGATTGTGCTTTATTCATGTATTTATTACAAAGTATTAATCAAACCTGGGAGCTGGCCGTGAGACAGACACATCGCTGATGACACAGCGCTGTGGTCATTCCTAAATTAACTTAAAATCCTGAAACCTGCCGACGGAATATGTTCGCTTTTATTACCGGTATCCTGGTGCCTGCAGTTTAAATTATTTAGATGAAAAACACCTGCCAGCCACCGCGGTGAACCCGGAGGAGACCCGGCCCAGAGGCTGCTGTTGAAGGGATTTCTACTGTCGGTGCACCGCTGGTATGTCGGGGTCTGAGCGGCTTCGACAGAAATAGTATCGGCACAATGATAATCTGGATGAACTGACTGCAATTATTATGTTTTCAGGTGGACTTTCTCACTTAAAAACATATTAAAACTAATTTATTCCCACTGATCACAGCAAATATAGCTGCAAGATTTAGATTATTTAGATGAAAAACACCTGCCAGCCGCAGTTGTGAACCCGGAGGCGACCCAGCCAAGAGGCTGCTGTTGAATTAAGTTTTCAGGTAGAAAAATAGAGCGGGAGCAATACTGAGTATGATTGTGCTTTATTCAAGTATTTATTACAAATTATTAATCGAACCCATCAAAGTCATCATCCTCTGTTTCTGAATTAAACAGTTGCGCTAAATCAGACATGCCAATTTCCCCTTCTTCGCTGTCAGAGTCACTTTCCGTGCCGGGCGGCTCCTCAGAAATAATGCCTGCTTTTGCGAAAGGTTGAACAACAGTGCCAGCAGACACGTTAGCCCAAGCATCTACAATCCATCCGCAAACTGTGGCGTTAATTGCCCGGCGCTGCATTCCACTTTTCGTGAAACTGTGGTCTCTTTCGGTCATCCATCGCTCCCACGCCGCTCGCAGCCTTACTTTGAACGGCCGGTTCACACCGATGTCGAGCGGTTGAAGTTCCTTTGTCAGACCTCCCGGATAACAGCAAGCACAGCGTTTATTTTTTTTCACCATGTTTTTCACATCGGCTGTGAGATGGGCACGAATGGAGTCACAGATTAACAGCGATGGTGATGCGTGGAAAAAAATACCTGGTCTCCTCACATACACCTGCCTCAGCCACTCTTTCATCATCTCCTCATCCATCTAGCCCTTTTCATTTGCCTTAATATCATATGTCATCAGAGCGATGTGTCTGTCTCGCTGTCAGCTCCCAGATCAGCTTCTCTGATTGGTTGATGCGGCGCGTCCAGCAGCAAAACTTCAATTTTTCCATCTCGAGCTGCAGCAGCGCGTTGGCGCGTCAGATGCTTAAACGCTCCCGACGCGCTGCGCCTGCTGCTCAAAATGCGCTGCGGGACCTTTTGCTGCGCCTATACGCGTGTCAACCATTGACTTTGCATGTAAACTCGCTGCTTCTGCTGCGCCTGCTGCGTCCGGTTCACACCGATGTTGAGCAGTTGAATAACAGCAAGCACAGTGTTAATTTGTTTCACCAGGGAGTCACGTGGGCAGGCGGACAAGATGGCAGCTGGCTAAAGGCTCTCCGTCCCCGACATGTAATTAGATAACTATATTATAGTAAGGGGCTCATATTTGGTATCGTTCTCCGTAAGTGAGGTGCCGGTGTGGGCTGAGGACTCCTTTTCTCTGGAAAAAGCACTCAAATCCTGCAATGGCTGCAACGAAACACGCAAAGAGTACAGGCCGTGCGGTGACCCGCAACAGCCCTCCACATGAGGAAGTACAGGGGGAGACATCTCCTCCTAACTTAGCGAGTTTGTTCTCAGAAGTGGTTAAAATGAGTACCATGCTACAAAATGTAGCTGCTGATGTCTCAACAATAAAACAGACGACGTCGGAATTGAATACAGCTGTGGCAGCAATGCAAGAAAGGCTAACGGAGGCTGAAACACGCATCTCCCGCTTGGAGGACACTTCGAAGCGGCTGCACAGCGCAGGTAGTGAGGGAAGCAAACTAATGGAAGCCATGATGAACCGCATGCAAGTTCTCGAAAATCACAGTAAGAGGAATAATGTGAGAGTTATTGGGCTGAAAGAGACTATCGGTAATGATGGGACACTTTTGAGCTGTGTTCGGAAGATGTTAACCGAGGGGCTTGGAGTTAGTGATGATGCCGAGTTTGAGATTGAGCGAGCTCTAGTGGATGTTTGGAGGTTAATTAATCCGTCTAAAAGAGAGTACACATTTTACTCTCATTGTCATAAATCCTATTCTAGGATCGATATGTTTTTAATTTCAAAACTCATCGTAAATAGTGTGCGAAGCTGTGATATTAAAACTATTGCGCTTACTGACCACGCAGCTACGGAATTATGTATAAGATTAGGACTGGGGAACATAAGAGGCTCGAGATGGAGAATGAATGTTTCAATCTTACAAGACAAATCCTTTAAAGAACAGCTGGGACAGGACCTGAGATACTTTTTTGAAATAAATATTGGCAGTACAGAGCATGTTCAAACTGTCTGGGAGGCCTCTAAGGCGTTCTTGAGGGGTAAACTTATAGCATATACCTCATGGCGGAAAAAAGAAAGCTTGCGTAAAATTCAAGAATTGGAAAGAGAAATTAAACTTAAAGAAAACAATTTGGCTAGGTGTTATGATGACTTACTTTATCGGGATATTTGTGGGCTCAAGTTTCAGTTAAATGAAATTTATAACAAAAAAGTGGAATATTCCTTATTCAGGTTAAAAACTTCATTCTATGAGGGAGGGGAAAAAACAGGCAGATTATTGGCAAGACAGGTTAAAAAACAGGATATTTTGAACACAATCCCTGCCATTAAACAAGGAGATACTTTAGTAACCTCGGCAGAGGATATTAACAGTGTCTTCAAACAATATTATGAAACACTATATACATCCTCAGTGGTTAACGAGACAAATGCAAAAGACAGTGATGCTTTTCTATCCAAACTCAATCTTCCAAGAATATCACAGGAATATGTAGACGGGTTGGAAGCACCAATTACAGAAGAGGAAATTAGAAAGGCAATCTTAGGAATGAAGATGGGGAAGTCCCCCGGTTGCGACGGTATCCCAGCAGAATACTACAAGGAGTACATAGACATTCTTGCTCCAATTTTACAAAAGGTATATCAAGAGATTTTTGAGAGAGGACAGCTGCCCCCTACTTTTAATGAAGCATTAATATCTTTGATTCCAAAAAAAGATAGAGATAACACAGACCCAGCAAGTTACAGGCCAATCAGTTTACTAAACGTGGACTGTAAAATATTACCCAAGCTGCTGGCTGTGCGCTTACAACAAGTCCTCCCTAGCATTGTCCATCAGAATCAGACTGGCTTTATGAAAAACCGCTCCTCCTCTGATAACATTAGAAAACTGTTACACTTGATGTGGCTAAGCCAGTCAAAGGAGGATCCAGTCGTTGCCATCTCCTTAGATGCGGAGAAGGCGTTTGATAAAGTGGAATGGAGTTTTCTCTTCTCAGCTCTCTCAAACTTTGGATTTGGACCTTTTTTTACTAAGTGGGTCCGAATACTTTACAAGGAACCAAAGGCTGCAGTCCTAACAAATGGTACTATTTCATCCTTTTTTAATTTATCACGTGGGACCCGTCAGGGTTGCTCTCTTAGCCCTTTGCTATTCATTATGTTTATTGAAACTCTGGCAGTAAGCATTAGGACCAATAAAGACATCAAAGGGATATTGTGGGGACAACAAGAACACAAACTGTTGTTATATGCGGATGATATTTTATCACTTATAACTCATCCACTGAAATCCTTACCACACCTAATGGACACGATACATACGTATTCAAAGGTCTCAGGGTACTCAATAAATTGGGCTAAATCTGAAGCCATGCCATTATCCTCTTTATGTAACTCACACATGGTCAAAGATTTTAAATTCAAGTGGACACCTGAAGGCATGAAGTATCTTGGGATTAGACTCAGTAGGGATTTAGAAATGTTACCGTCACTCAATTTCAATCCGGTTCTTTCAAAAATTAAAACAAGCTTTGAAAAATGGGAAAAGATAAAACTGACGTTATGGGGTAAGATTAATATCATAAAAATGATTACTGCCCCTCAGTTTAACTATGTGCTTATGATGCTTCCTATTACAATCCCACCCGATATTTTTAAAAGGTATGAAAATTTGATAAAACAATTTTTGTGGGGAGGTAAAAGACCGAGAATAAAACTAGAAAAATTGTATGCCCCTAAAGATAAGGGTGGTCTAGGACTTCCGGATCCAAAGCTCTACTGTTTGTCATTTGAGATGGCTAAATTAGTTAAGCATTGGGAAGGTGAGAACGGACAGGACTGGTTACATTTTGAAAGGGATATTTGCTCGCCGTTTGACCCAAAACACAAATTATCTCAAAGCAACGACACAACAAACCCAGTTTATGTTCATTCTTGTAAAGTTTGGTCAAAGATACATAAATTATTAAAGCTTCCACGTCAACTAGAGGAATATGCGTCTCTCTGGAATAATCCTGCTATATGTATTGGTCAAACACCTGTGTTTTGGAGGCAGTGGCATTCACACGGTATATGCACCATTGGTGATTTGTATAAAGACGGGAAATTCATGACCTTTAACGAACTTACTCATACATTTAATTTGGAAGGTAAAGCAAATTTTTGGAAATATCTACAGATGAGACACTGTGTTACCTCAAAGTTTAAAAAGATTGCAGGAAATGAGATATTGAACTATATTAGGTTGCCTCGTGACCGTCACTCTACCTCACAATTTTATAAGCTGATAAGTTATGATTTAAGTGGTGAATCGTCAAATATCAAACTTTTATGGCAGAAAGATCTGGGAATAGAGTATACAAAAGAAAAATGGTTGAGTGTTTTGTCAGACAGTGGTAAATATGTGAAGGAGGCCAGAAGTAAATTTATACAGTATAAGGTTCTACACAGATATTATCATACGCCTACTAGGCTACATGCAATGAAAATAATGTCAGACAATATGTGTTGGAAATGTAAGAAAGAGGTGGGCACATATATCCATTGTTTTTGGGACTGCTCTCTGGTTTCATCGTTTTGGACTAAAGTCCTGGAAACTCTGGGAGCATGGCTTGGTTCAGAGATCCCTCAGACTCCAGAATTGTGCTTACTGGGAGACAGATCTCAAATGTCGAACACTCCAAAAGGAGCTTTTACAGTTGTGGTGGTCGGTCTGGTGACAGCCTGTAGGATCATCTTAAGACATTGGAAGACTACAAAACGTCCCGAGCTAAATGAGTGGATTAAATCAATGACGACCACAGCTTCCTATGAAACCATGCTCTACAACATAGAAGGGAACAAGAACATGGAATGGAAAAGTTTCTGGGACTCTGTGAAAAGGACTACGGCTTCTGTGTAATTTGGTTGGATAAAGCTTCTTGTTTTTCCTGGACTAACTTTTTCCCAGATACTATAAGTTTTTGAATTATCACTGTGACATGCATATGTACAGCTGTACCCTGATGGGAGGGGTGAGGGGGTGCACCAGCCTTTTTTTCTTCTTCTGTTTTTTCTGTTCATTACTGTTCATGTTCGTATTTTATTTGACAATATGCAAGAAATCAATAAAAATTTGAATTACAAAAAAAAAAAAAAAAATAATTTGTTTCACCATGTTTTTCACATCAGCTGTGAGATGGGCACGTACGGAGTCACAGAATAACAGCAATAGTGATGAGTGGAAAAAAACCACCTGGTCTCCTTACATTCACCTCCCTCAGCCACTCTTTCATCATCTCCTCAATGAGGTGGTCTCAAAAGTCTGCAGTTACAACACATAGGGCGCACCGCACCAAAGGGCGCACCGCACATTTTGAGGGGAAAAAAAGACGTTTATGTGCGCCTTATAGTCGTGAAAATACGGTAAAAGATCTGCCTCCCATTCTAGGAATTCTAGGAACCACTAGTAAATCTGCAGATTGAGAGCGAAGTGCTCTGTTAGGAACATAAGGAACAATCAGATCTCTGATATCAGATGGAGCTTGGCCATTTAAGGCTTTATATGTGAGAAGGAGGATTTTAAATTCTATTCTGGATTTAGAAAAACACCAATGGGGGGAAGTTATAAAAGTAGTAACAACCAGACAGAATGTGAACCCAAAAATTCCCCCAGACACAAATATGAAGACCTAAATGAAAGTTCAACTGTCTGAGCTTTATTCTAGATCAAACCCTAAAATCCATTTAAGAGTCATGGATGCTGCTTTAGAATCTGAATAAAACATATTGATTAAAGTTGATTAAATTACAGTTTGCACCAAAACAAAGCAATGACGCAGTTACTCTAAAACTGAATGTAAATCAGGGATGAATGTAAAAAATAAGGGAAAAGAAGCATAACCAGTTAGTTCACTGTAAATGATTATTTATACCATATTACTAATTTGGTTCTGGGTGTTTGGATCTTTCACAAAGGTTGTCTCAACATGATCTACCATGTGTGAACCTATGTTTATTCTGTTTTCAACTGGCACTAGTATCTAGTTTTTTCAATAATTGTCCTCTTTATCTCTGTTGGACTTTGGGATCTATTTTGCTCTTCTTAGCTTAACTAAAACTATTATGACCGTTAACCTTTTATAATCCTGTTTCTGTTGTTTCCCTTGTTTTCTCAATTACTTACAACTCATGTTGTATTTCTCTTGTTGCACACATGCCAAATAAAGCATAGACCTGAATGGTTCACTTTTCTAGGTTTTGGTTTACTTTGGGAATTAGGTGGTAAATATGTTTCTTCTGCACAACTGGCTGTGGTTTATGGTCTATTTTTTAAAGAGGTTTTATGGTTATATGCTGGGTCAGAGTCCATATTTTTTACATCCGCCAATGAGATTAGAGCTCAATAGAATTAGCTGGCTTTAGCCATATCAAAACCTTACACTGGGTTTTAAGATCAAGGACACTACAAATGAAGTTAGAGATAGCTCACTCTTAAGAATTATCCACTTTGTGTGTGCTCCTATTTCATTCCCAAATCTTGTCCTAATTAGATAAACTGCTTAGAAAAAACAGAGCCTTAACGTGTAACTGGCAGGTATTATGCGAGTTTAACAGGCACATGCATTAATAAAAATAATAGTAAAATATGTTAACCAATTATATGATGATTACCCATTATTGGATCAATTAAACATTGAACTGCTTTGTTTTAGACAGTTGCTAAATGACAGAAACAATTTGATCTCAGTCAACATCCAGATAATCACAGCCACCTAGGAAAGGCAATAAAAGTCTTTTTTGAGGTCTTTGTAAAATAAAACGAAGCTTTAGGAGCAGCTTACCATTTTCCAATTAAGTTTTTTTTTCCCTCTGCAGGTGAAAGTAGAAAGTGTATGTATGCAAATGTGGATTTCAATTCAGCAGGATGGATCATCGTGAGAACAAAGAGGTTGGAGTCCCCCTTTCTAAAACTACTATTTCTGGAGAACAGGAGAGCAGGAGTAAAGCTCAGAGGTGAGGTCATTATCACTACCCGTTCATCCCTTTCCTTACTCAGCAAAAGACGCTCAGCTAAGTGACACCAACCTGTTGGGTAGAGCCCTGGGTTCTAGCTGAACACACAAGGAAAACCTCACCAACTTTCAACACAATCCCTGAATCTTAATGCCAATATGTTCAACATTCGTCCTAGAATAACCACTGCTCAAACATGTATTGAAGAGTCTACAAATTAAAGTATTATTTAATACAACCCATATCACAAGAAAAATCTGTTTATTTTCTTTTAATTCATTTTTAGTATATTCTCAAATAGGTTCATAATAGTATGGTGTAAACAGAACCTCAGGGTTAGTTTTAACAATAACCTCTTTCAGGATCTGCCATACATTCAAACTGGAAGCAGAACCCAGCTGTGTATCCTGTAAGAGCAACCTCTCAAAGGACGAGTTCTTTAATTTTACATCTTCTGGATCTCCATTCTCAGACAGATGATCTGTATCTAACTGCTGTTACTGTGGTAACTGGGCCAGCCTAGAATGATTTATAATAAAAATGTTTTTAAATGTTAAGTGGTGTGTGTGTTTTCTAAAAAGCCACATCAGTGAAAATGAAAACAATAGATATTAAATGCATCCTAGATGGTGGTACACCCAGTTTAGCAGCTATGATGTTTGCTTTTAGGGGTTATTGATTACTTTTCATCATTTAACAAACTTTTCTCATTAAAGTCAAGTATTAATTTATGACTGTCTCAGTATAAAACAGTTCTATTCCTGCTCATCAAAAAAACCTCAGAAGCAAAGTATTTTTCATTACTAAAGAAAAATGCAATCATGTTTTTTTTTTATATTGAAGTTACTAGGATTTAAATTGTTTTCTGAGGTTAGATAGGTAGTCGACTTATTCCACTTACATGGTATTCGTTCAAAAATTAACAGAATAACATGCTAATAGAATAATCCATTTGATCCTGATTCTGTGTAAAAATATCTAAATAGGGCCTTAAGAAAGAAGGTGTACTGTCGATGGCAGCCCAAAAAGATCCAAAACCTTTAGTATCTTAGGATGAATCTATTCCCTTCCTGTAAACTATGCCCACTACTTCACCGTCCTCCGAGAAAGCATTGGTGTTACCCAGTTCCTCCAAATCAACGAATTATACCTCTTGTAAAGAGAAATAGCGACCAAATTAAGGACATCTTCGTGCTCCATCCAGCGCCTAACAAATCCTGAGTTGACGTCTGCAGGTCCCCCAAACATAGCTTGTGGTGGAATGTCCTTGACATTTCAGTCCATCAGTCTTAGACCTTATTCAACAGCAAAAAAACGTAGGGCCTGTGAGTATCCTTACGGTCTCATGGATACTCTTTCTGTATAATTTTGAAAGACGAGAAAGACAGGCCCCTCTCAGCTGGTTTAAAGAACCTAATGTCTCTTTAAAGTAACTACAGCCCCTTTCCTGATCGGTGTTTGTGCTAGAGGAAGAACCATGAAACAGTAATTTTAGAGCTAAATTAAAATAGCTTTTTTAAAAAGCTACCTACAGACAACCTAAAAGCATTCCCCAGCTTATCCTTTATCAACATTGTTTTCTGTTTCTCCCATCGTAGTTATATATTAACAATACATACATGATACAGGGCTAGTTATTATTTTTCATTACCAATAATGGTCTATTAGTTCATTCTTATAAACAACTTTCAACTATTCTGTCTGATGAAGAGGTATTTAGCAGGAACTATCGTCACACCTACTTTTTGAAGTGATAATGGTCAAAAATAGTCCTAGTTGATATCAAGGTCTGACATAGCACCAGGAGGATTTAAATTTGTTGAAATATTCTAAATAAAGGCATCAATAGTTGTTTGGAACTACTTTTCCTCTGGTACATTAGCGGCCGTTTCTCAGAGCAGGAGGCTCCTGACAGTAGGAACATGGTTAAAGCTCAGCTACAGATGGTGAACATTTCACACAACTTATGACAAAAAACCTGAACTATCTCTTTAAGGACCCTAATATGGTTGTATGTCCTAACTCCTTCCTTTATTTACCATCTGTGCATTGCAATTGTTCCACCTCAGCACTCTACAAACACAACAAAAAGGCTTCATGAAGTTCGATTTGATCCTCCTCAGATCTTTTCAGAGTGAAAAGAAGTGAGCATTCTTTCTCATGCCAGACGTCAATGCGAATAAAACAATAAAAACTGTCATTATTCACAGATATCAACATGAATACGACTCTGAGCTCCAATCTGAGGAACTAGAGAGAAACAGGTTGAAGCAAGCTTGGAATGTTTATCAAGAAAGATGTTCAGCTGAGAAAAAGTAAGAGTTCAAAACATTGCTGCATAATATTCAGGAAATATATGTAATATATTTCAATACTAGAAAGTTGCTCTTTTGAATCATACAAAGAAAGTTTTATTTTTTCCGTCATTATTTCCAGCTTCACATATTTTAAGTTTACTTCAACCCTAACATCACTGAATGTATTTAATGAGAGTTTTTATGTCAGGACCCATCAGGGACTCAGACCTGAACCAGAACCCAGCTGTGTCTCCTTTAACAGCAACTGTTCAAAGGATGAATTCTTTAACTTTAAATCTTCTGGACTTCTATCCTCAGAGAGGTAAGATATATCTCAATATTGGAACTCTGGAAACTGATTAAGTCTAAAACGTATATCATGTACTCAGCTTTTCTTTTTCCATGTTTCTAGGGTAAAGGTTCATGCATATGCATTATCTGGTTGAACTGTAAAGTGCCTCAAGATGACTTGTGTTGTGAATTGGCGCTATATAAATAAACTGAATTGAATATGCATATTTGAAAAGTTAATTTAAAATTTAAATTGTCATATTTTAAGTTTAATTCAAACCTAACATCACTGAATGTATTTAATGAGAGTTTTTATGTCAGGACCCATCAGGGACTCAGACCAGAACCCAGCTGTGTCTCCTTTAACAGCAACTGTTCAAAGGATGAATTCTTTAACTTTAAATCTTCTGGACTTCTATCCTCAGAGAGGTAAGATATATGTAAATATTGGAACTCTGGAAACTGATTAAGTCTAAAAAAGTTTAATACCTCTATATCATGGACTCAGCTTTTCTTTTTCCATGTTTCTAGGGTCAAGGTTATGCATATTTGCAGATGCCTATTTGAAAAGTTAATTTAGGATTTAAAGTGTTTTAACTACAGCTTGTGGACTTCCTGATAGTAAAGAATTACAATAGTCCAGCCTTGAAGTAACAAATGCATGGACTAGTTTCTCAGCATCACCCCTGGACAGGAGATTGCTCATTTTTGCAATATTCCTCAGATGAAAGAAGGAAATTCTAGAAACCTCTTTGATATGGGATTTAAATGACAGGTCCTGACCAAAAATAACACCAAGATTTTTTACTTTATTATCTGAAATCAGTTTAATCCCATCCAAATGAAGTGACTGGCTAATCAGCTTATTTTTCAAAGACTCTGGTCAAAAGACTATAGTCTTTTTTTTTTCTGCATTCAGGACCAGAGAGTTCAGAGTCATCCAGGTTTTTATGTCTTCAGACATGCCTGTTTTCTATGTAATGGGTTAGCTTCATCTGGATTATAGACAGATATAGCTGGGTATCATCAGCATAACAGTGGAAATTAATCCCATGCTGTCTAATAATTCTACCGATTGGGAGCAGATATAAAGTAAAGAGAATTGGTCCTAGCACTGATCCCTGTGGTACTCCACAGGTAACCTTTGAGCATGTGGAAGATTTGTCATTAACGTCAACAAACTGAAGTCAATCAGATAGATAAGATTTAAACGTGGTGAGGCTCATAAAATAAGCCCCCCCCCCCCCCCCCCCCCCCCCGGGTGCCCTTGACTCCCACCACCCCAGAAAATCCCCTACATAGATGTGTGTAGTAAAATTTGTAGTTGGAAGTGTCTAAGATGCGAAATAAACTTGGGGTGGGGGACGTCATCAGAAGGTGGGGCCCTCCGGTAACGACCCCCTCCCCAAAAACCTACATGTGTGGCAGTGTGATGGAGCAGGCAGAGGGAGGATTATGGGGATGGGGAGGTCCCTCACTGACTCCAATAGGCACCCCCGATCCTCAAGAGCCCCACTGGAGAGGGGGGCCCCACCAGTCGCTACACCATAGCCAGGGGGCCAGGGACCGGTGGCAGGGGCCACACGCCAGCCGGCCACAGGGCCGACACCCCTCCAAAATCCTCTCCATCCAAAGAAAAAAAAGGGAGACAACTCTTCAGTCTCTTGCTGCGCCTAGAAATTCTTTCCATAAGTGTAATGAACAACCAGTGAAAAAGGGCAGCCCTGGCAGAGAACAACACACACCTCGAACAGGTCTGACTTACTGCCGGCAATGCAAACCAAGCTCCTGCTGTGGTCATAAAGAGAGCAGACAGCCCTTAACAGAGGGCCCCAGAGAACATACTCCCAGAGCACCCCTCATAGGGAACTACGAAGGACAAGGTCGAATGCCTTTTTTCAGATCCACTAAACACATGTGGACAGGTTGGGCAAATTCCCACGAACCCTCAAGCGCCTGATGGAGCATGTGGCAAGGCATATTACAGACTACAACACACCCTCTCCCCGGTTGGTGTAGCTGAAGCTGACTTTCTAAATCAGGGGTGCCCAACCAGTCGATCGGGGTCTACCAGTCGATCCTTGGCGGAGTTTTGATCACGAGAAGTTTTACAGTGTAGACCTATTTATGGCTATGACCAAAAAAAAGTTTTAAAAAACATAAATCAAATCATTGATGACGAGAGGCCAATGTGTATTTTCATAATAATAAAATGAAAAATAAAAAGTATGCAGGAAACCTTTTTTATGTATGCTGATTGCTGGGCATGGTTTGCCACGGTTGCTAGGTTGTAACCCGGGACTCTAAAGCGCGAAGAGAAATCTGAAGACATAATGAGATAATGACATCTATCACAACTAATGGGGCTCCATCTATGGTTGGGCGCACTGTTGGATTCGTTGCTGTGTTCAAGCTGTCTGAAACTTTCCCAGATTTTTGGAGCTTCCCCTGCATCATTCATAAACAACAGCTGTGCGGCAATATTTTAAATATGAAGCGTGTCAGGAGTTTTCAGAAGCGTCATGTTTTAGTCATCAAAGATCCATGTTAAGCTTCTCAGTTATTTTATCATCATGAAGAAAAGGAGCATCAACCAAATAATTTCATCATAGTCATCAGTGACGAAAACAAAACTGGTTATGGTAAATTAAAACTTGATCTTATTGCAAATAACCATGCTCAAATCAGATGTTTTTTCCCAATTGGTTTTTACAAAATGTTTGTTCTTGAACAAAACAAAGGGTTTAAGAAAAAGAAAGACTTTCTTTTACAATTATTTCTTAAACCCTGAATCATGTTGGATTAATTCTTGTATCTGAAAAGCTGTCTACAGTGATGTTAAACCCTAACGATCTTGTGGTTAAAAAGCCTTGCCTTTACTTCATCTAACCTGGGCTGGTGCAGATTTAACCTTTGTTTTATGTTGCATCATGTTTATTGTTAACAATATCCTGAATCTTCTCCTCTATCTTTTTAACTCTATGATGGTTTCTGCCATCTAGACGTTCTTGTCACTTACCTCCATATCATTCAATTTGAGAAATTCTTGCAGTAGATGTATAATGTTCTAAAGTTATGTTACCTTTCATTTACTGCCTTTGTCATTGATAAAAAGTCAGTGTTTCTTTCTATAGCAACTTGGTGCAAAGAACTTCCTTATTCTGTTCTTTGTCTTACTAAATTGCTTTTGTTATATAGGCTAATTTTTTCTGTGCCTCTGTTGTTTGGTGTGTAACCATACTTTATTTTTTTTTTTTTCCCTCCCACATTATTTTCATTTAATTCTACAATATCATGATTTTTTTTGTTTTATTTTCTTCCAAACTAGTTAGTCAGATAATGGCAACTTATCATTCCTAAGTTTTCAGCTACTTACAATTCAGTTCACCAGCCTTTATTTACTATAGCATATATACTTTCCAGTTGGCTTCTACCCTTCACAAGTACCACAATTTTATAATCAATGTTCTGCCTAGCCATTTCACGCAAACTATTAAACCAATGTTCTGAATGTAAGCTTTTTTTCAATTTAAGGCATTAAACTTTTAGTCCAATATTTTTGCCTCAGATGCTCCTTTGCACTAGCCTGACGTAGTCCGACTCAATTCTAGTCAGAATATGAGTCTGATACTGCTCCATAGAGCTGTGATTATGGGGCGTGTTTCGAACGAACCAGGAAAAAAAATGCCTCTGCACTCAATTGGATAGACCTACAACCAATAAGAGCAACGGAGTGCGTGACGTATGTTAAGTGAGGCATAGTTGTTGTCCACAAAAATCAAAGCGTGCAGTTGCACGCCTATAATAAGAAGATGAGACTTGATCGCGTTTCTCTGTTCCTCTTTTAAAATTAATTTGCTGTTGATATCTTCTAGAACAGACCTAATAGCAGAATCTGCTCACCCAAACTCTCCAGCGGCAGCCATTATTGTTGTCACCCAAGCGCGCATTGGTCACGTGGTTGATTACGTTACTGTTGGTCATCTGTCCATCATCGTATAAAGCCCACCCTGACAATTTGATTCGATCGTCTGACAGTGGGCGATAATACTCGCGCTACTATGGAGCAGAGCCAGACCGAACTTCCCGACCTCAAACTTTGTGGGTGGGACTAAGTTCGGAATGGCACCCAGGCTACCTGTGCACTCCACCTTCATGGTAAATTAGATTTTTCTTTGCTGATTACCATTACTTTTAGAGTTTCTCTTGTAAATCCTCTTTGTTACAGAATTTCATGATAGATCCGATCAGTCATTAAAATATATATAGATTTTTTAAGCTGGACAGTTTTTGGACACTTTCCAATGTAATACTTTTTATATGTTATTTCATGGAATATGCTAACGCCACCATCTTCCTTGACCCGAGGAAAGTATCAAGCGTTGTCTTTCATAAACCTTTATTCTTCCCGTAAACCTACACAATGCCAGATTTTTCAAATTTTACTATAGTAAAATAATTCAGCTGGTACTTTGTTTTTTACAAGGTTTTATTGGGCCATTAAAAAACATCAATTACGGTTGGTATTTGTTTGCAGTACAATTCAGTAAAAATGTGAATGATTTTCCAATCATCACTGAAAAACATATCTATTTATTCGCAGTTACCTAAGTTTTATCTTTCCTTCATCTCTCTGTGGAGAGAACATGAGCTAATTATTTGTTGTTTCTCCACAGACTGGGCCAAAAGAAATCAGAGGTTACCAGCAGTCCAACTGCCCAGCTGCATCAAACACAGCTGGACTCCATATTTATGGTTTGTACCTCTAAATTACTACTATTATCAGTAGGCAAAGTGGGTTAAGTGCTTTCTCAAGGCCACAACAACGAAAGTTGGAGCTGGGGCTTAAACCAAAACTCCTTTAGTTGCAGGGCAAACTTCTTCTGCTGATGCTATTGTCATCCATAATTGCATTGACCAACCAATTTTGGGTTAGAGTTGAACGGTTAAAGTGTAAGTGATAGAAGATATATTCTTGTGTTTTTCTGAACACACAAATACCGGAAGACCTCAGCTTGCAGGCGAGGTCACATCACAGTGGCATCCTTGCCAAAATTGAGGTTTATCATGTTGACTTGAGCCGACAGGAAAGAGGTATTCAGAGATAGGAGGTCATCCTTCATTACAATGTAGATTATATATACAATCAATCAATATGTGTCAATACATGGTCTAACTATTTCAATGCCATGACAATCACATTTAATTAGTGCCAATTAAGGCCTTAATTAAAAAAAATAATAATTAATGGCTTTTAAAGATTTGTAATGATCCGCGAAAACCCTGGTTCATTTCCGCATGTTTTGCTGCTTTGAATTTAATAATATAGCGAATGCTCTCTTCAAACTCAGAGGAAGTCGGAGCGGAGCCAGACGGGAGGAACAGCAGAGGATGTTGGTTTGCTTTGCACAGAAAGCCTGGAGTGCAGCAGGGCAGAGAGGAGACAGGGGATGTGGCATTTTGGGGTTAGAGGCCAGACTCTTCCTACTCTCTCACCTTGGTGGGCTTCTCTGATGTAATGCTGTCCACCTCATGATAAATTGCAGCCACTCTTCCCGACCTCCAGCACTCCGTTTGCCTGGCTGAGTTATTCGGTCATTTGCCATTCTGATTTGATCCTCAGCAATTTGCCTCAATAGCTAGCCAAAGTCAGCTGTAGCCTCTCCCAGGCCTGGAGCGCTGTTTTCCAGCAGGCTTCTTCAATCTCCCACTGTGCTCCTCAGCTCTCTTCCCAAGCTAGCAGCAGCTGGGCACCTCTTCCTGGTTATGTAGCTTTCTAAGCTACTGTTTTCTTTCTGATCTCCTGCATCTCCAGCCTGAACTTAGTAACCCCATCTTGCCTTACCTCTGTTTTCAGGGTGATTCATCACCCAGAATCACCCTGTTCTGGGCACTCTCACCAAAACAAAAATTGACCAAGTGCAGGAGAAACATATAAGTCCACATATTGAAAAATAATCAAAAACGCAACAACTAGCACTTGAAATTGGTCATCCTCAGAATGACTGGGCGGTTGCCAGTGTAAGTCTAGTTTACATATATTATTTTATATGTGGTATTTGTTTAGACTCTGTTGGATTGTATGTAGGCATAACTTGCCGCAATCATGTCATAATGGCAATCTATACACTCAATAGTTTCTCTGCTCTGAACTGGCATTGTCCAAAGATAGCTGCCTCTATAAATTCAGTTCAGTTTATTTCCAGAGCGGCAATTGACAGAAATGTCCAGGAGAACCATAACCAGGCTCAGTGTGAGAGGCCATCTGCTGAGGCCGACTGGTGTTCAAGGAGACAGAAGCAGACATAGAAAAAGAAGCAGAGATAAAAAAAAGGTATCTCTACTTTTTGTAGTAGATGAAACAAGCTGTGGAATCTGGGATTTTCTGCTGAGACTGCTGCTCCCACAACCAGGTCCCAGATAAGCAGAATACATCAGTATGAGTACAGTCATTCGTGTATTATTCTGTTTCAGCTGTTGGAGGACAATATTGTCACTTTTGTGAAGAACGAGCTGAAGAAAATGCAGAGTATTCTTAGTCAATATGACTCAGAGGGTAAAAAAGGTCACAAGGATGTGTTAGATGGGGATGATGACGAGCAAAGGACGAGCAACAGAGAGGCAATTATCAAGATCACAGTGAATTTCCTGAGGATGATAAAGCAGGACGAGCTGGCTGACCGTCTGCAAGGCAGTAAGAAGATTAATATACTTTAATTAATAGATAAATCACACATATATCTGTCTGAAGATGTAGAATCACATTTATACTTTAATAACATGATACTTTTCTTGCCCTCCTAATTTCACTTTTTTCCTTATTTAGAACACCTTGCTGCAGTTTCTCAAAAGAAACTTAAATCTGGTTTGAAAAAGAGGTTTCAGTGTGTGTTTGAGGGGATCACTAAAACTGGAAGTCAAACTCTTCTGAACCACCTCTATACAGAACTGTACATCACAGAGGGAGGGACTGGAGAGGTCAATGATGAACATGAAGTCAGTCAGATAGAAACAGTATCCAGGAAAACATACAAACCAGAAACAACAATCAGACAAGAAGATACGTATCTTTAAAGTCCCACCTGGAAGAGATCAACCGATTAGAACAATACTGACACAGGGAGTGGCTGGCACTGGTAAAACAGTCTTAACACGGAAGTTCACTCTGGACTGGGCTCAAGGCAATACCCGCCAGAAAATCCAGTTCATATTTCCATTCACCTTCAGAGAGCTGAATGTGCTGAAAGAGAAAAAGTTCAGTTTGGTGGAACTTGTTCATCACTTCTTCCATGAAACCAAAGAAATCAGCAGCTTTGAAGACTTCCAGGTTCTGATCATCTTAGATGGTCTAGATGAGAGTCGACTTCCTCTGGACTTCACCAAAAAAAAGATCCTGACTGATTGTACAGAGTCCACCTCAATGGATGCTCTGCTGATAAACCTTATCAGGGGGAAACTGCTTCCCTCTGCTCTCCTCTGGATAACCACACGACCTGCAGCAGCCAATCAGATCCCTCCTGAGTGTGTTGGCATGGTAACAGAGGTCAGAGGGTTCAGTGACCCACAGAAAGATGAGTACTTCAAGAAAAGATTCAGAGATGAGGAACAGGCCAGCAGGATAATCGCGCATATGAAGAAATCCAAAAGCATTCACATCATGTGCCACATCCCAGTGTTCTGCTGGATCACTGCTACAGTTCTGGGTGATGTGTTGAAGACCAAAGAGGGAGGAGAGCTGCCCAACACCCTGACTGAGATGTACATCCATTTCCTGGTGGTTCAGACCAAAGTGAAGAGGGTCAAGTATGATGGAGGAGCTGAAACAGATCAACACTGGAGTCCAGAGAGCAGGAAGATGATTGAGTCTCTGGGAAAACTGGCTTTTAATCAGCTGCAGAAAGGAAACCTAATCTTCTATGAATCAGATCTGACAGAGTGTGGCATCGATATTACAGCAGCCTCAGTTTACTCAGGATTGTTCACACAGATCTTTAGAGAGGAGAGAGGGCTGTACCAGGAGAAGGTGTTCTGCTTCGTCCATCTGAGTGTTCAGGAGTTTCTGGCCGCTCTTCATGTTCATAGGGCATTCATCAACTCTGGTGTCAGTCTGATGGAAGACACAAAGTCATCTAAGAAATATTTATTATCTAAGAAACCTAACTTAAAGCTTCTTCATCAGAAAGCTGTAGACCAGGCCTTACAGAGTCCAAATGGACACCTGGACTTGTTTCTCCGCTTTCTCTTGGGACTTTCCCTACACAATAATCAGAGACTGCTACAAGGTCTGCTTACACATACAGGAAGTCACTCCCAGACGAATCAGGAAACAGTTCAGTACATAAAGGAGAAGATAAGTGGAAATGTGTCTGCAGAGAGAAACATTAATCTGTTCCACTGTCTAAATGAACTGAATGATCATTCTCTAGTGGAGGAGATCCAACAGTCTCTGAGTTCAGGAAATATATCGATAGATAAATTGTCTCCTGCTCAGTGGTCAGCTCTGGGTTTCATCTTGGTGTCATCTGGAGATACTTTGAATGTGTTTGACCTGAAGAAGTACTCAGCTTCAGAGGGGGTTCTTCTGAGGCTGCTTCCAGTGGTGAAAGCCTCCAACAGAGCTCTGTAAGGACACAGATTTTGACTGCATGGTTGTTGATTGTGAAAAGAAATCTGCTAGAGAGGGTGAATAGTCATTCAGTTTTTTTTTTTTCAAATTTTCATGTTCTAAACCAGTTCACCAAAGATAATGACATGGTAATAATGAAACATAGACAGTTCCATCAATCATTTCAGGTTAAATATTGGTTACTACAAATAATCAGGAACCAATATCTAGTAATTGTTTAATAACATATTTTCCTCTCTTTCGTCAGACTGAGTGGCTGTAACCTCTCGAAGAGAAGCTATAAAGCACTCTCCTTAGTTCTCAGCAATCAGTCATCCAGTCTCAGAGAACTGGATCTAAGTAACAACAAACTGCAAGATTCAGGAGTCAAGCTTCTACGTGATGGCCTGGAGAGTTTGAACTGCAAACTAGAAATTCTCAAGTAAAAACTTTTGATCTTATTAAAACAATGATTTTTTTTTTCCATTAGCTACGGTCAAAGATCATGTACATGCTATTATAATATAGATTTTTCAACTTGTCACGTCTTACGTATTCCCTATAAAAACAAACTGCAAAATAACCTGGACGGATGGATTTTTAATTGTATAATCAAAGGTTTTTGTGCCTTTCTCCTCAGACTGAGTGTCTGTAGCCTCTCTGAGAGAAGCTGTGAAGATCTGTCCTCAGTTTTAAGCTCTCAATCCTCTAGTCTCTTAGAACTGGACCTGAGTAACAACAACCTTCAGAATTTAGGGGTCAAGCTTCTATCTGCTGGACTGGAGAGTCCAAACTGCAAACTAGAAATTCTCAGGTAAATGTTCTCATCCCTGATGAAACCAGATTTTA
The DNA here is from genome assembly GCF_016077235.1 of Cyprinodon tularosa. Lineage (NCBI taxonomy): Eukaryota > Metazoa > Chordata > Actinopteri > Cyprinodontiformes > Cyprinodontidae > Cyprinodon > Cyprinodon tularosa. Next base: position 48,851 of record NW_024037930.1, read on the forward strand.
GTGCATTACCTCCAAAAAGAGTTTATGTAAAATGTTATATTCATTTGTATTTGGTTCTGTTTATCTATATTCATATTGTACAGTCATGGCCAAAAGTATTGAGAATGACACAAATATATTTCCACATGATCTGCTGCCCTCTGGTTTTCATGTGTATATGTCAGATATCATCACATACAGAAATACAATTGCAACCATATTCTGAGTAACAAACGCTTTTAATGACAGTTAGAATGAGTTGATGCAGCAAGTCAATATTTGCGGTGTTGACCCCTCTTCTTCAGGACCTCTGCAATTCTCCCTGGCTGCTCTAAATTAACTTCTGGACCAAATACTGACTGATAGCGTCCATTCTTGCACAATCAATGCTTGCATTTTGTCAGAAATCCTAGGTTTTCGTTTGTCCACCCGTCTCTTGATGATTGACCACAAGTTTTCAATGGGATTAAGATCAGGGGAGTTTCAGTTCAATTCAGTTTATTTATATAGCGCCAAATTTACAACACATGTCATCTCAAGACACTTTCCAGTTCACCAGATCATCCAGTCAAATTGATTTAAAGTTTTCTATCTAAGGAAAACCAGTGTATTGCATTGACTCATTGACTCAAATACAATCCCTCACACTAAGCATGCTTGTAGCGACAGTGGAAAGGAAAAACTCCCTTTTACCCTAACCCTTGAAGTAACAAATGCATGGACTAGTTTCTCAGCATCACCCCTGGACAGGAGATTTCTCATTTTTGCAATATTCCTCAGATGAAAGAAGGAAATTCTAGAAACCTCTTTGATCTGGGATTTAAATTACAGGTCCTGATAAAAAATCCCTAACCCTTACCCATCTGAAATCAGTTTAATCCCATCCAAATGAAGTGACTGACTAATCAGCTTCTTTTTCAAAGACTCTGGTCCAAAGACTATAACTTCTGTTTTGTCTGCATTCAGAAGGAGAAAGTTAAGAGTCATCCAGGTTTTTATGTCTCCAGACATGCCTGTAATCTATGTAATGGGTTAGCTTCCTCTGGATTATAGACAGATATAGCTGAGTATCAGAACTTTGGCAATCTGACTGTATGACTAAATTTAACTACCTCTTTTAATTGCCTTAATATGATTTCTGTGAATTTGCATGCTATATGCTCATGATTCAGGGTCATGACAGTCATATAGGTCATGACAGGAAGCAGTTCCCAGTTCATTAAACAAGCATAATCTAGCAGGAGTCCAAAGACAGGTTAAACAATCACATCTGATGAGAACAGGTGGGTTCAGAGGTTAAGAGACAGTACAGGAAACCAGAAACACTAAGGTAATGCTGGACACACTCCTCCCACTGGCTTGAGAATAATCTGGCACTGATGACTGATTATAGGGCTAGTTAAATAGAGGCTGGAGCAAGTGGATCAGATGAACAGTAATGAGAAACTGGGTGGAATTAAGCAGGTGAATAAAATGACTAATTAAACCAGTCATCAGTGCCAAGATCATGACAGAAGTGGATTGCGGAGCAGATTGTTGCTTCTACTTTGTTTTTACACAGCAGCCTGGAGAGTCAGAAGCTGGTATACAAAATTAGTAATTGCCTAAAAACACTCTTTTATCATCAACAACTCTCTGAAATTATGCTTTAGAAGCTATAACTCTCTTTCAAAGTAAGTACATTATCTTGAAATTGTAACATAATCTATGATTACTTTTCGGATCTAACTGATTAATTTCTATATCAATGAGGCAAAATTCAAAGATAAATCTAAGAATGCAAGAAATTCTAGGATGTCATTTATAGATATAGTTGAGGATATTTCCGGTTGGATCATCAAAATATGTGGCCCTCCTAATTGTCAATCATTATGGTGATATGTTTACGTAAGCCTTTCCTAAAGTGCTTGTCCCCATTTTCACTTATCAGTGGTGAGGCTGACATAATGGAAAAACTACAAATATTCTTTTGGAAATTAAGCTTGGAGAAGCAATGCAAACAGCAGGTTTTTAAAAAAGTGTGCATGAGGAGAAATGGGTTTGTGCACACATACATGTTAAGTAGGTGTTCCCTCTTTGGAGCCTGTACAGCGCTGTCCATGTGCATTTATAAAGCGGAGAGGGCGGGTCTGCACAAACAATGTTTTCAGATGGACTTTCTCACTTAAAAATATACACTGCTAAAGAAAAAAACAAAAGGAACACATCAGATCTCAATAGGGAAAAAAATCATGCTTTTTATTCATACTGATTTGGACTGGGTGACATGTTAGGAACAAAACGATGCCACATTATTTGATGGAAATGAAAATGATCAACCTACAGAGGGCTGAATTCACAGACACCCAAAACTTACAGTGAAAAAATGATGCGGCAGGCTCGTCCATTTTGCTGAAATTTTATTGCAGCAACTCAAAATTGTATTTAGTCATTTGTATGACCCCCACATGCGTGTATGCATGCCTGACAACATTGGGGCACACGCCTAATGAGACGAATGATAGCGTCCTCAGGTATCTCCTCCCAGATCTGGACCAGGGCATCACTGAGCTCCTGGACAGTCTGAGGTGCAACCTGCCGGCGTCAGATGGATGGAGACATAATGTCCCAGAGGTGTTCTATTGGATTTAGGTCAGGCGAGCGTGGGGGCCAATCAATGGTATCAATTCCTTCATCTTCCAGGAACTGGCTGCATATTTTCGCCACATGAGGCCGGGCATTGTCGTGCACCAGGAGGAACCCAGGACCCACTGCACCAGCATAGGGTCTGGCAATGGGTGCAAGGATTTCATCCCGATACCTAACGGCAGTCAGGGTGGTGTTGTCTAGCCTGTATAGGTCTGTGCGTCCCTCCATGGATATGCCTCCCCAGACCATCACTGACCCTCCAGCAAACCAGTCATGCTGAACGATGTTACAGGCAGCATAATGTTCTCCACGGCTTCTACAGACCCTTTCACGTCTGTCACATGTGCTCAGGGTGAACCTGCTCTCATCTGTGAAAAGCACAGGGCGCCAGTGGCTGACTGGCCAATTCCAGTGTTCTGTGGCAAATGTCGATCGAGCTCCACGGTGCCGGGCAGTGAGCACAGGGCCCACTACAGGACGTGGGGCCCTCAGGCCATCCTCCTGAAATCTGTTTCTGATTGTTTGGTCAGAGACATTTTGTAGGGCTCTGGCAGTGCTCCTCCTGCTCCTCCTTGCACAAAGGAGCAGATGCTTTACTCTGATTAAATGTAAAACTACTCAGCCCTTAATGTGTGCAAGCATTAAGAATGCTTTGATTTTGCTGCTTCTATCGTGTGCCTCTGAACGTAGCATTAGAAGTCTTTGTAAATAATGGCCCAAGACAATTGTTCTACTGGGGAAACCAGTTTCTTTATTTTAGTTGAAAGAAAGCTTAAAGCTATCACCATCTGAAAAGTCCCTGGTGGTCTTTAAAGTTTTCATCACAGTGGAGCTCTAGTCAGATGAATCTTCCTAAATGTCCATTTTTATTGCTCACAAAACAAAATACTGTTTTATTTATTTTCTTGACTAGATAAGCAACTATTTTATTATAATTTTCCCTACTGCAAATGTAAAATCAGACCTTGGATTACACTTCAACTTTCTGATTTTCACATCATTTGCATTGAATTTTGTTTGTAGCTTGTCAGGCTGTCTGATCTCAGAGGAAGGCTGTGTTTCTCTGGCCTCAGCTCTAAGCTCCAACACCTCTCATTTGAAAGAATTGGATCTGAGCTACAATCATCTAGGAGACTTGGGAGTGAAACAACTGTTGGCTGGAGTCAGGGATCCTTGTTGGAGACTGCAAGTTCTGAGGTATGGATGAAGTTGGTGCAGAGATCCAAAACTTTATTTCATTCTTTAAAAAAAAAAGTTATCCTAATTAAAAATAGTACATAATGTGTATATTTAATACATTTGATACTTTTTTTTTTTCTAGTGGAGAAGTAAACATCTCATCTATGGGAAGGGTTTAAAAGAAATAAGGATTTCTTCTCAGATAAAAGCTCCAGAGGTTTAGAGGGCTATATTTAGGCTTTGGATCTTTTGATCATACCACATGCCAATCTTTGTGATGTGCCTTAGCCACAGCGGGGGACAGGGCTGGCCGCCTCTTCCTGGTTATGGTCTCCTGTCTGCTGCTGCTCCACACTGATTTCCCGCTGCTCTCATCTAAGCTCCAGAATGCCCTCACCCTACCACTGTTGTCTGAGTGATTTTTCCCACTGTTTCTAACCCTAACAAAAATGGACCAATCAAAGGAGACTGATGTGTTTATGCTTACAGAAAAGCTCATTAAAAATACAACGGCTGCTGCAGGAAACCTGGTGGTCTTATAATGACCTGGTCTTATAATGACCAGCCTGTTGCCGTTCAGGATTATTTATCCTCATGTTAAGATCAACTTATTTCCAAGCACTGCTGATTGACTTGTGTAAATCTACATGTAATATCTATGTCTGCATGCTAAGATAGGCTGACAGTCTGGCCGTCTCCTCCTTTCAGGGTAGAGCCTATTGGAGTCCAATGGTTGGAACCAGGTCTCAGGAAGTGTAAGTTTGTTTTTCATTAGATTCATGAAAACAAAGCAGAATAAACATCCAACCATCTTCAAACTGTTGACCGCTCATCCTGAAGTCTTCATCATAGTGTCAATACATAATAAGTAACTGAGCAAAGACTGTTTGTTCTCTTTATCAGATTCCTGTCACCTAACAATTGACACAAACACAGTGAGCAGGAACATCAAGCTGTCTGAAAACAACAAGAAAATGACACGTGTGGAGGAGCTTCATTCATATTGTGATCATCCAGAAAGATATGATGTTCGTCAGGTGCTGTGTGAACCTTGTCTGACTGGTCGCTGTTACTGGGAGGTCCAGTGGACAAAAGGGGTTTATATATCAGTGAGCTACAGGAGAATTAGAAGGATAGAGGACAGTGAAGACTGTTGGTTTGGGGGGAATAATTGGTCCTGGAGTCTCAGATGCTCCGATGTTCATGGTTTCTCTGTCTATCACAAAAACCAAGAAACGCATATATCCTCCTCCTCAGACTATAACAGAGTAGCAGTCTATGTCGACTGTCTTGCTGGCATAGTGTCCTTCTACAGAATCTCCTCTGACTCACTGATTCACCTCCACACCTTTAACACCACATTTACTGAACCGCTGTATCCTGGGTTTGGGTTTTGGGGATTTAGTTTTGGTTCCTCAGTTTTTTTGTGCTAAGTTGATTGTAGAGTCTCCCGTCAAAGAAACCCTCTCACTGTTGAACAGACAGTTCATTCTAACCCTAACCCATTCTTTTTTTATTTGATATTTAATGGTCTAGGCTATGCAAAATAATTTTTTTGATCTCTTTTATTTTATAGTATCATTCAAAATCAGACCCAAATTGACATTTTGCTTAATTTCTGCATGTCTTTGTAATCCTCGTGAATTCTGCTTCCTGTTAAGTAGCCCCTCACTATCCTGGATATAAAAAAGGGTTAACATCCCCCTCCAGGAAGCACCTACCTTGATTTCCCAGTGAACAAAAACTGCTCTCAGATCAGTGAGCGGTGATGTGAGCATGTTCATTTCTGCTCAATGTCGATATGAAGTCCTTTAAAGATGGAAGTTGAAATTGTCCTCGGATTCGCAGGTTGTTTTTCTTGCTCTTTCCAGTCAGACCTTCACACTGTATATCAGAATGTTGTGTTTCTCTTTTGGTATTATCCTTTCATTCATGAGACAGATTTCATTGAAATGTTGGTGATTTTTTTCTCAATATAGACATGTTCCACTTTTGTCTGCTCCTATTTTGTAAATTTTTTTTTATATTAAACTGCTGAACCTTCCATTTGTTTATCTGCTCCAGTTCCAATTCATGTTTATTAGCATTCAATAAACCTGTTTTCTTCATCAGCTTTTGGTCAATTAGCTGCTTGTTTTATTCTTTTCACATATCAATATATAAATAAAACTAACCCAAAATGGGGAATAAGACGCCCTCGTAGAGTGAACATAATACTGATTAGGTTCTGGTTGCATTCAACATTAATAATTCTATCTTGCATACACTCAAATGAGAGTTAGGGTTAAAACTGTGGTGTAATCAGTGGGAAGTGTTTTAACATGAGCTTGGACAAAAGTTTATGGTGTATTCAACCCTTGGCAGGTTGTACCACTGCTTGGTAGGATACGACTCACATAGACAGTGTAACTTGGTTAGTTCTCCCTGTTTACCAATCCCTGAGTAAAACCAGAAGACAAACCGACCAAAACACCATGCAGAGATTAAAACTCCAGAATGTGAATGCAGACACCTGTCAGAGACTAGATCTATAGCTATTTCATGTAGCCTGAACACCTCATAGGCCAAAATCTCATTAATCCCTTTGGCGGATGGGAGCTTCCTAAGGGGTGTTAGATGAATCATCTTTGAGAATAGGTCCACAATGGTGAGGAAAACTGAGGAGGGCAAACCTGTGATGAAGTCCATGCCTTGTGGGACCAAGGATGGTAATGGAACCGGGAGAGGTGGTCAGCAAGAAGGCTTGGACTGAATTCACAGCTGACATGCCATTTTAAACTCCTTAGTGTTCTCAATCACGGAGGACCACCAAAACTGAGCTTGTATGATCTTTATAGCTTTATAGATTCCAGGATGACATAATACGATGACAGAACATGAGTACTTTCCTCACCAGATGATTCGGTACAAAGATACAGTTCTCAGGACAGGATTCAGGGGTAGAGAGATTCCTGGTGGCATCCCTCATCTGCCTCTCATACCCATCATAGTGCTGGACAGTGTCACGAAGGATGAACTCTTTTGCACGACTAGTCTCATTAATGGGAGGATAAGAATTTTTTTGGTAAGGGGTTCAGGTTTTGTGTTTTTGGTGTATTACAAACAAAAAGTCAACTGACCAAAATACTATCCTTATAGTGCCTCTCTGGGATTGAATATCTTGGTTGTATTCCAGATTCTTGTGATCCACCCCAAATAATGAATGCTTCTTTGGCCCCTTCCAACCAGCACCTCCACTCCATTCTAGGGCTAACCTGGCAGTAAGGAGTTCTCAGTTTTCAACATCATAATTGTGTTCTATGCTGGTTGAAGATTGGACGTGTAGTTTCTTCTTAGAAAGAGCAGGCGAGAAGAGAACACGGGCTTAAGGTTTACTGCATGGGAATAAAAGACTGGCAACAGCCTCCTTAAAGGAATAGTACACCCAAAACATGATTAGCCTTCGTTTTCTACTCACCCCCATGCTGAACAACACCCTGGAGTACTTTTTTGATATCTCAAATGCATCTGGAGATCTGGGAGGCTTCTTGCTATCTGCTGACATTCAAATAATGGAGGTCCATAGACAGAAAGGTCCATAAAAGTCCACAAAAAACGTGTCAATATTCCTCCATACTGCTCGTCCAATGTATTCCAAGTGTCCTGAGTTGGTAGCATCCAGAATTTACTCGAAACGAAGTCATTTAGAATGTTTTTAGAGCATAAACATTAGTGTATAGGATTTCCTGAAAGCGCGCACCTGCGCGTTCCCGACGCTACGGAAGCCGGCAGACCAAACCAGATGAAAGTGCGTATTCAGCGTCTGCTCTGCCAATAATGCAAGCGTAGAAGAAGAAATGTGCTGTTTACCTGTGCAAAGAAAGAAACAACGAAAGAAAAATGTCTGAGGACTTCAGTGTTGAGGAAGAGCATGAGTTCTTTGCTGAGCTGAATGCGCACTTTCGTCTGGGTTGGTCTGCCGCGGTTTCCGTAGCGTCGTGAACGCGCTTTCAGGAAATCCTATACACTACTTATTTCTCTCAGGGCCTCTTTCAACCATTGGCTGCACTGTGGAGAAGTCCAGATCGTCCATTTGGAGATGTGTTTGAGAGAAAGAACCGTTACTTAAAAAAAATAATTATAGTTACTAGTTACTTCTTCCAAAAAGTAACTGAGTTACTAACTGACTTACTCAACAATAAAAGTAACTAGTTACTAGTAAAAGTACCTATTGCTTTACTTTTGCGTTTCTCGCCACCGTAACCCTCACCACCCGGCCCCCACCTTCTCACTGTGTGTTTCCAAAGCCAGCTGAATAGAGCGGACGACAAAGACAAGAACCTGCAGAGAGTTTAGCATTTATTGCAACTCAGCGTAAATGACATCAGGAGGAACGCTATCTGACGGGTCTATAAACCCCGTCAGATAGCGTTCCCCCTGCTTAACATGGGGGAACGCTATCTGACGGGTCTATAAACCCCGTCAGATAGCGTTCCCCTCATCTTAACATGGGGGGTACGCTATCTGATGCGGTGTAAATATCATCAGGCTGCATTACCTCTACTCATGGGTGTGAAGTTTTTTAACGGGGCGTTCAGATCTGGTGAGTGAATGAAATTAATAATTCGGTATGTCTTCTGAATTCTGCAATCCTGTGTGTTTGGGTTGTTTTAGATACTCCATCCATCCATCCATCCATCCATCCATCCATCCATGTTTCTCCCTTTCTCCATATAGGCTAACATTTGATCGTTCTCGCTCTCCGTAGTTCTCCTGTGGCGCGAGCACAGGCCGGCTGTTGCGCGCCTTTAGCGAGCATGCGCGTTTCCTGTCGCTTGCGCGGTGGATCTTGTCGCCTGCGCTGTGCGGAGATGCAGGGGAAACCGTATCTGATGGGGAAACGCAGCTCGACGTAACACCGTTATTTCCATCTGCTGCTGGAGTCCTCCTCACTCTCCATCTCTCTGTGTGTGCTGTACGTTAACACCCACCAGCGGAAACACCCACCTACCCAACTGACAGACGGAATCTCTCTATACATCAGCCATTCTCATCCTCCCCTCTCTCATGACAAGGCGCGCACGAGTAAAAAGGTTAATTGTGCGACCTGAGTAACGCGCAGTAACTGGGTGTCGGCAATGGCAACTGCGTTATGGTTACAGTCAAAGTAATTAGTTAGATTACTCGTTACAAAAAAAAGGTAACAGCATTAGTAAGGCTGTTATTTTCAAACTGTTAAACTGTCTGAGAGCCATTAGCAGACCTTTGGCTTTGTCAGAATATTGACCATCAGAGAAAGCCATGAGCTCCAGGACATCTCCGGGATTTCAGTGACCTTCACACTACTGAAACAGCATTATGAACTGAGAGCCATTTCCCTGTGGCAGGGTGAAATTCAGTTGGGGTTCATCCAGCTCTTTCTGCAGTTCATGCAGCTTGTTGCTTCTGCTAGCAGTTACTGAAAAAACAAAAACAAAAAAGATCTCAAATCCTGCCGAAACCTGTTCACCTGTGGCACAGATTTGGCTGCATCACTAGTGCAAGTGCAATACGATTAGCTGCACAGTGCACACCCATCTGTTCTGAGTCATGACCGCAGCTCCATCTGTATAAACAGCTGCAAGTTTCATCATCAGCAATAGTATCTTTTCTTCCATCATCACACTTCCTGAACATTTTTGTTACAGTCTTGTTGTCATCTATTTACCTGACATACACAACTGGTTGCTTGGTGTTGCCAATATCAGCGGACTCATCTAGTATTATTAAAAAAAAGCACAGGAAGTCTTTGCACAGCCCTGTTCCAGAAGGTTTCTCTCAATTGCTTGTTGCATTTCTGATGTTTGCTTTTCATTAATGTAATTACCATAGCTTGATGTTTCTGTGTTAAGATCTTTGAAAGCAGGACACTCCATTTCTTTCATAATTTAACCAGAGGGCAACATTTTCCTTTGGCCATTTTGTTTTTTTCCCTACAAGGTAAAGCTGGGCATACACTGTTAGATTGTTGCTGTATATGAAAGGGGAAACAAGCAGAAAACCTGCTGAAAGGGCTTTGGGGAAGGAGATAAGCTAAATCAACAATTAAAGGGAAGAAACACAAATTTAAGGATGAGATGAAGGTTAGAAAAGAAGAAAAATATAGAATAAGTTTTTATATATACTAGAGAAAAGGAGTAATGAGGAACAGGAGGCTTGGAGAAAAAGAAAATGTGGATCATTTTTTATTGACTGCAGCTGAAAGAGAGGATGAGAAAAGTAATTAGGAAAACAGGTAGAAAATAGAGTTTAAATGGAATATTAGCAACAGATTGTGATTGGAAGAAAATCAGGGTTTTTTAAAATAAAACACTGTTTTAATGTGAATATTATGCTAAATAAAAAGTAGATATAGAAGGTGGAACACATGCAGGTACACAGTCTGTACAGTAGGTGGCGGTATGCGCCTTTATGTTCTTTGCTATCTGCCTAAATGAAGAGAAAAGACAACTTTTCACTGTTTCATTAAGTCATGTAAAAGCTTCTATTTGTCACTGAATAAAGTTAAACAAGAAGAAACTAAGAAAATCATCTGACAGATTGTTATAAACATGTTTATTATTTTTCCTTTTTAATTCTCCATAACCTTTAATCCTCCGCGGCCATTTGCATCCTGATGCCTCATTAATAACTTTCTGTATTGTTTCGCACTTTGATCAATAAAGGGGAGAGAAAGGAGCTCCAGGCTGCAGACATGCTCCTCATTTATTACCGGCAGGGGGCAGCAGAACAGAGCAGAGCAGCAGAGAAGAAGAAAGAAGAAGTAGAAGAAGAAAGCAGTGTCATTACCCGATCCGTACCGGAAGCACGATCCGTACCATCAGCTCATTTGTGCGTGCGCAAACAGAATAACTTCCGGTGGCAATATTTCCTTTTTCTTACTTTTTTATTCTTTTGTATTTTTTAGAGGCATAGGTTTCTTTTTGTATATCTTTGTATTTTCGTCAATATTGCATTTTCTAAAAATAAAAAAACAGAAATACATAAAAAAGTTCAATCGCCTTGTGATAGTTACTTTGACTTCTCTGAGCATGCGCAAATATACGTTTCTCAAATAAAAAAATAATAGAGTGCATTCACTCTATTATCATAGAGTGCATCAGATAAACGTTACGCAATAATATATTCCCAGACTGCTCTTAGCATGTCTGATGATGACGTCAAGCAATACAATGGATTGAATTTAAAAACTATCCATTTCTTCCAGAAAAGTCTTCAATATTGTCTTTACGATGTAGTTTAGTATTCTTTAATTTTTTAAGGATATAAATAAAGTTTTTTCAGTACCGTAATTACATAATTTTTTGGCGACCCGGAAGTTATTCTGTTCGCGCAGGCGCAAATAAGCTGATGGTACGGATCGTGCTTCCGGTACAGATCGGGTAATGACAAGGCTGACGGTTAGCTAAGAGGAGGATAAAATGGACCTAACAGTAGCTACGTTTACATGCGCAAAATTTCCCCGATCCGATCCAAACCTTGGTTGATCGGAAATTCAAAATCTCCGTTTACATGGACACTAAATGAAATGATCCGATCATGACGTGTGTATACATGTCAGAGATGGGGACTCGAGTTTGTGACTCGTACTCGAGTCGCACTTAAGTCGCATATTTAATGACTTCAGACTCGACTTAGACTTGCATTTAAAAGACTTCAGACTCGACTGAGACTCGTGATTTCCGACTTGTGAACAATATTTTATTCCAGTGTAAAAACACTTATTCAAGTGTTTTTTGTTTTACTAACTTGACTGATCGCCGCTCGCCTTACCCGCACACAGAAGAAAACTCAAAGACCCAAACCGTGAAGCACTCAAGTTCAAGTGTTTTATTTATACAAAAAGCCACAGCAAAAGTGGCATAATAAAACAGTCCTTTTCTTCTCCTGATAAAACCTAAAATTCAAGAGTTTTCCTTAAAAATCAGAGGCTGGAAGTTGGGCTCCGCTTGTTATGCTGCTTCAGGTGCGAGTGATCAGCCTGGAGCACCCACTGGCTGATCAACAGACTCTGCGGCGCTCCAGCACTGTTCCACTCCCTGGCATGCCACACCCCTTTCCAGACCGATCCAGCTAAAAAGAGAAGCAAGGTGAACGCCAGCATCCACGCGGCAAAACCCCGTCGGAAGATATATTCCTGTTTATGCTTTAAGCGAGGGGGAGCGCTACTTACAGGCGAGGTTCCTCCACTGCCCTAATACTCCTTACTGGGCCATCACTGCGCACGGATCCCGCCTGCATATCCCCCAGCTGCGCATCCGTCTCTGTCACCTGCAGATTCTGTTCTCCTTTCCTTCAGACTCCTTTTATGTCGGCTTTAATCAACCCTTGCTCACACCTGAGCGCAGCAATTACGCAGCGCAATTAATGCACTCCGCCTCCTCAGACAACTACTTCAGTCCAGTGCGCATGGATTGTCACAAGGGAAAAACAAACCAAAACAACCCAACATGCAGGAAAAATTAAAAAGTCTAAAATAAAGGAAAACAATCATATAAAAAAGAAACATCAAAACATGCAAAGCTCAAGAAGAAAATACAAAGAAAAACAAATCATATCTTCCTCTCCAAACATGCAAAGCATAAAACTAACATTAAAATGAAAGAAAACCATAAATCATATTTTTCCCTGTGCAACACACTGACGTCACTGACGCAACAGTACGCGGACGGCAGGATTGTGATTGTTTGTTTTTTCCACAGTCCTCATTTTCAATAAAAGAGCAGACATTTACTGCTAAAACTAGAAAAAGTTGTAACCACAAATGTCAGGAAATACTGTAAGAAAATGCAAAATTTATCTGGAAAAAATTTTTGTGTGTGCTTTTTTTAATTGTATTTTTCATTTAGCAGTTCAAGATAATGATAATTCCATAGATATAATAGCGACCATTAAGCTATACCGTCTCAGTGACGAAGATGAAAACACAAGGAGAAACAAGCAAGCACAAAAATTATTGCACTTTTTTAAATTAATCAAGTGATTAGAATTTTTTGTGCGATTAATTGATTATTGCGACAGGCCTTCTCAAGACTTGAGACTTGACTTGAGCTCTCAAGACTTGAGACTTGACTTGGACTTGAGCTCTCAAGACTTGAGACTTGACTTGGACTTGCAAAAAATGACTTGTGAACATGTCTGATACATGTACCAAGCGTTGGATCAGATTAAATCTTTTAAGCATGCGCAGAACTTCCTGCCAAACTTGGCAGTTCTGTCTGCGTCTGGTTTTTGGGAGGCCTGACAAACGATGCGCTCGGAGCGAGCGGAAAGAAAAACGGAGAGAGGAGGAAAAAAGTGCTTGGCAGCGAAATGTCCGAGAGAAAATGTAGAGAATGAGCGATTGAACCGGCGTGGGAGAGCGAGTGGGCTGTGGAGAGAGAAAAGAGGAAGAGGAGGAGGATAAATTCCTGCTTCCTGCAGCTTTAAATGAACTTGAGTGTATAAGTCGGCGTTCCTAGACTCCCCCCGCCATGTTGTTCACAACAAGAGCGAGAGCGACCGGTGGTTTCCTGTTGTTGACAAGGCGGAAAAACGTCACGCTGACGTCGCACACATGCGCAGTGAAGATTATTTTACTCTTAAGATCCGAATGGGTGTTTACATGGACGGCAATCAGAATGGCGATCGGCAAAAACCACCTCTCTCTTTTGGAATTAAATTTATATCCGATCGGACCGAATCGGGTTAGAATCTTCAGTCTGACATGTTTACATGAAACATTTTTGATCTGATCAGGCCTTCAATCCGATTATTTGTGTCCATGTAAACGTAGCTAGTGAGCCTCCCGCTGCAACCAGGAGCCCAGACCACAGGTAAGCAGCTCACCTGAACCGGAATGACGCTGAAACATCACCATGGTTACCAGACCGGTTCTGGCTGGAAGGGGACGGGGTGATTGCTGGGTTCAGCCGGTAATGGCTGGATGACAGTCTGACGGTACCACCGGTACCACCAGTACCGGGTCTGACCTGGAGCCACTGTGACTCTCATTACAGGAAGTTTTATGGTTTGATTAAATTCTACAAACTGTTTCTTATTTACTGAAAGTGTTTTTCTGTAATAATGAGCGGCAGTTCAATGGAGGATCGGTTTATAGATCAAGTAATCATGGGGGGCTGGGTGGGGGTCTGTGGGCCTCTGGTTGGTTAGCAGAGGTTACCATGGTTACTAGGAGCTAACGATGCTGGAGGGCCCTGTGTGTGTGTGTTACAGTGCAGCTGGTGGAGAGCAGCCCGGCCCCCAGCGGAGTGGAGCTGGTCAGCTCCTACCAGACCAACAGCCTGGGAGACACCATGGACCTGGTGGCGCTGGCCCAGCAGGTCCAGAAGGTGAGCTGTGGGCTTACTGGCCGGCTCTCGGTACCGCTTCTCCTCCTGAAACCATCTGCATGTCTCTCAGGGAGACGATTTTGTAAAAGCTAACGCCTGCAACAAGCTGACGGTGATTGCAGACCAGATCCGGTACCTGCAGGAGCAGGCCAGAAAGGTAGCGCCATCAACCCATACAGGAGTTCTGATCACACGGACCTCAGCTGATGGTTCTGCTTGATGCTGCTTTCAGGTTCTAGAAGATGCCAAAAGAGACGCTGACCTCCACGGCGCTGCCTGCAACATCGTGAAGAAGCCCAGCACCACGTATTACCTGTACCAGCGTCCGTCTGGACAGAAATACTTCTCCATCATCTCCCCTCAGGTTAGTTCTGGCTCCTCCCACAGGGGGACCTTATCTAATCCGGCCCCAAGGGGGAGTCTGTGCAGGCGGATCACGTGACTCGCAGTGTGACTCGGCAGGCCTGTTTATGTAGCGCTACCGCTGAAGGTCAAAGGTCATGCAGCCGTGAAGGAACTGACAGATCAGCAGGCAGCTGAACTCAGGCAGTTTGGTTCAGAATGGACCGGTTCCTCCCGCTCCATCTGGGTCCATCAGAAGGATCGCTGGAGGAAAGACGTGTCCCTCAGAGTCCGTCATCTTCAGACAGGTTTTCTGTCTGGTTCATTCAAGTCCACATCTTTGTTTAAACAGTAAAACAAAATCAGTTGAATTAGTGTTTAGTTTAAATATTTAGGTCAGAGGTAACAGACCGTGGTCCGGTTCATGACCCCATTGCTGGCTAACTTCACTTGCTCCTCTTCTCCTGTTAATACGGTAAAGCCCTGGGGAGCGTCCGGCTCCAGGCTGCACGTGATCCAAATGAGCCAATGAGCTGTCAGTCTGGGTTGCTGCTGCTACTACTTTTAGACACAGCAGGCAAACCTGTGGCAAGCCGGCCGATGGGAAAGAAGGAGAAGACCATGAGAAAAAGAGAGCAGAGAAAGTGTGGACTGCTGGAAGAACTGCGGTGAACTGGTGAAAGAAAAGTGAAATGGCGTGCTCAAAGATGACCCTGCACATTTAGAGGATGTTTGGCTCAACCTGCTGCTGTGAAGCAGGATTCTCCACCATGAACAGAATCAACAATAAATCTGGATCCAGGCTCAAAATGAGCTCCTTGATATGTGCTTGAGAATGGCTTAGTCTCTGGTTAAACCCAGGTTTAAAGCCTTGCAGGGCAGCCTAAAGCCCACTGCCAACATTAAAGGAATCGTACACCCAAAACATGATTAGCCTTCATTTTCTACTCACCCCCATGCTGAACAACACTCTGGAGTGCGCGCCTGCGAGTTCACAAGCCTACGGAAACCGCGGCAGACCAAACCAGATGAAAGTGCGCATTCAGCGTCTGCTCTGCCGATAATGCAAGCGTAGAAGAAGAAATGTGCTGTTTACCTGTGCAAAGAAAGAAACAACGAAAAAAAAATATCTGAGGACTTCAGTGTTGAGGAAGAGCATGAGTTCTTTGCCGAGCTGAATGCGCACTTTCATCTGGTTTGGTCTGCCGAGGTTTCCGTAGACTCGTGAATGCACTTTTAGGAAATCCTATACACTACTGTTTATGCTCTAAAAACATTCTAAATGACTTCGTTTCGAGTAAATTCTGGACACTACCCACTCAGGACACTTGGAATACATTGGACGAGCAGTATGGAGGAATATTGACACGTCTTTTGTGGACTTTTATGGACCTTTCTGCCTCGGGCGCCATAGACCTCCATTATTTGAATGTCAGCAGACAGCAAGAAGCCTCCCAGATCTCCAGATGCATTTGAGATATCAAAAAAGTACTCCAGAGTGTTGTTCAGCATGGGGGTGAGTAGAAAATGAAGGCTAATCATGTTTTGGGTGTACTATTCCTTTAAGACAGAAAAAAGAAAGAAAATAACAAACGCTCAGTTCAGGGGTTTGAGAAAATCAGGAAATTGTCTTTATACCAAACTGAATGATTGTTGTTCTCTACTTAATAAAAAAAAAACACTTTAGGTTTTAAAATGGAAACATTTTCCTATTTTTTATATATATATTAATTTATTTAAATATTCAATGTGTAAGATGGATGCATAAACACCTCATTTTATTTCAGTGTTAAATTCTGTTTAAAGTAACAGATTATAATAAAAAAAAAGTCTCCAGACCCTTTCTAGTTGATGATTTTCTTTATGTGGACCCCACTGATTTTTAATTGGTTACCCCTGATTTAGTTGTTAGAATTTAAACGTTTCCTCGATTCTGCTTTAATCATAATCAGCATCATAAGAGTGGAAATTAATCCCATGCCTGTCTAATAATTCTACCGATTGGGAGCATATATATCGTAAAGTTCCTAGCACTGATCCCTGTGGTGCTCCACATATAGACACCTGTGGAAATAAACTGATAACACATTTAATCAGGCTAATTAAAGGCTTCACTACCATCTATCCTGTGTTTATTGGAGCTTTTATTGCACTAATATTCCCTGCCTACTATTTAGTAGTATTATTAATAATATTATTGATGCTAATGTTAGCTATATAGTAGGCAGGAATATTATTGATGCTAATGTTAGCTAAATAGTAGACAGGGAATATTATGGATGCTAATGTTAGCTATATAGTAGGCAGGAATATTATTGATGCTAATGTTAGCTAAATAGTAGACAGGGAATATTATTGATGCTAATGTTAGCTAAATAATAGGCAGGGAATATTATTGATGCTAATGTTAGCTAAATAGTAGGCAGGAATATCATTGATGCTAATGTTAGCTAAATAGTAGACAGGGAATATTATTGATGCTAATGTTAGCTAAATAATAGGCAGGGAATATTATTGATGCTAATGTTAGCTATATAGTAGGCAGGGAATATTATTGATGTTAATGTTAGCTAAATAATAGGCAGGGAATATTATTGATGCTAATGTTAGCTAAATAGTAGACAGGAATATTATTGATGCTAATGTTAGCTATATAGTTGGCAGGAAAATTATTGATGCTAATGTTAGCTAAATAGTAGACAGGGAATATTATTGATGCTAATGTTAGCTAAATAATAGGCAGGGAATATTATTGATGCTAATGTTAGCTAAATAGTAGACAGGGAATATTATTGACGCTAATGTTAGCTAAATAATAGGCAGGGAATATTATTGATGCTAATGTTAGCTAAATAATAGGCAGGGAATATTATTGATGCTAATGTTAGCTAAATAGTAGGCAGGAATATTATTGATGCTAATGTTAGCTAAATAGTAGACAGGGAATATTATTGATGCTAATGTTAGCTATATAGTAGGCAGGGAATATTATTGATGCTAATGTTAGCTATATAGTAGGCAGGGAATATTATTGATGCTAATGTTAGCTAAACAGTAGACAGGGAATATTATTGATGCTAATGTTAGCTAAATAGTAGACAGGGAATATTATTGATGCTAATGTTAGCTATATAGTAGGCAGGGAATATTATTGATGCTAATGTTAGCTAAATAGTAGACAGGGAATATTATTGATGCTAATGTTAGCTATATAGTAGGCAGGGAATATTATTGATGCTAATGTTAGCTATATAGTAGGCAGGGAATATTATTGATGTTAATGTTAGCTAAATAATAGGCAGGGAATATTATTGATGCTAATGTTAGCTAAATAGTAGGCAGTGTCGCTACCCGATCCGTACCGGTAGCACGATCCGTACCATCAGCTCATTTGCGCCTGCGCGAACAGAATAACTTCCGGTGGCAGAATTTCCTTTTCCTTACGTTTTTATTCTTTTGTATTTTTTAGAGGCATGGGTTTCTTTTTGTATATCTTTGTATTTTCGTCAATATTGCATTTTCTAAAAATAAAAAAACAGAAATACATAAAAAAGTTCAATCGTCTTGTGATAGTTACTTTGACTGCTCTGAGCATGCGCAAATATACGTCACACAGCGTTTATATTTAAATTTGTTTAAATATTTGATTTACTCTGTACTTAACGATGCACTCCAGCAGTACTGATCCCACAATGGATTCATTTGCTACGTTTCATGACCTGCAGTTTTTCATTGATAAGGGAACATTTCCCGAAAATTTGGATTTTTATTCCAGCAAAAAAATAAAAAGGATGTCTCCACATTTTCAAGTTAAAGGTAAGAAAATTAAAAAGTAAAACCAGCCAGAAAAAATATTCATTTAATAATTATTTAGTTTATAAGTCCATTTAATGTTTAAATAAGAATGATACATTTTTTTTTGTCCCTGGGAAAGCAGTCTTTTCAATTTTAAATCCAATATAGAATATATTTCACATTTAAGAAGATTATGTTCTTATTTCTTTCACTTTTTATTCTAGCAAGCATGTTACGGTCAAAGTAAAAGTATATATTTAAAATGTTAAATGCGATAATATTTTTTTTTTTTTTTTTTTTTTAACTTATTTTTTATTGAACATTTCTGAACACATACAGTGGAGAGGCAATCATACATTCAACTTCATAAACAATGTTAAACAGCTGTGACCATATTTATCTGGGTACAAGAGTGGTATTCTCCTTGCGCCTGTAGTCGCTCCATTTTTCCCATTTAACAACGAATTTGTCCTCCTGCAATCTCAGTCTATGTGTGATTTTCTCCATTAGAAAAATCTCTTCCACGATGCTCAGCCACTGCTCCGTCGCAGGGGGGTCCTGTCTATACCATAGTTTTGTGATGGTTTTCCTAGATGCTGAAAGTAAAATTTTTACCAAGTATTCATCGTCTTTGTGAATTACCTCGTGTGTCAGGCATCCTAGATAAAGTATTTTACAAGATCTGGGTATTCCATAGCCCAGTATTTTTTTCAGAATAAGGCAAACATTACGCCAGTATGTAGTTAGCTTTTGACACGTCCAGAAAATGTGCGTATGGCCTACATCAGTCTGGCCACAGAGTCTCCAGCATGGCTGTGAACTGGATAGCATCCGGGACCTGACCTTTGGTGTTATAAAAAATCTAATCATGTTTTTCCAGTTAAATTCCCTCCAACCACGAGAGCAGGTGGCCGTGCACTGCATTTTACAAATTTTAAACCATTCCTCTTCGCTTATATGTTCCTTTAATTCGTCCTCCCATTTTTCTTTAATGTAGATAGTAGATGTCTTCCTGCCTGCCATCAGTCCCTGGTACAGTGCCGAAACAATTCGTAATTTATTCCCCTCATAGGTTTTATGAAATATCTCTATTATTTTACTTACGTTGGTTTTTATCTCTTTCTCATAATAATCTTTTATTTGCAGGTATCTATACTGGTCTTGGTCCTCTAGTTCATATTTTCTCTTTAAGTTATTGAAGTTCAGCAGTTTGCCCTTTTCGGTCAAGTTACACATTGCTGTGGCGCCTTTATTTGCCCATTTTTTGAAACCTGTGTCGTAAATACCTGGTTTAAACCTCGGATCCCAAGCAAACCAGCTCAAACTCCTAGTTTCTTTCTCTAGCTTGTATTTATCAATTACTGTGTTCCATATTTCGATTGTAGTTTTAGTTATTGAATCTATCTTATTGCTTAGTTTGCCTAAGAGTGTTTTATCTGCTATTAAATTTTTAACTTCTATGGCTTTTCTACCCAATTCCAAATTTTTCCATTTTGAAACATAGTCATCATTGCACCAACATACCAGAGGTCTAATTTGTGCGGCCCAAAAATATTCCTTTAGGGCCGGCAAGCCCAGACCTCCCCTATCTATTGGGAGCTGAAGTGTTTTATATCTAACCCTAGGTTTCTTTCCGTTCCATATAAACCTTGAAATCCATCTGTCCCATTCTACAAATTGTTTTTGCGGGACAGTCAGCGGCAGGGACTGAAACAGGTACAATAGTCGTGGTAAAATATTTATTTTAATTATCTCCACTCTAGAGCTGAGATCCAAGCCAATGTCCATCCATCTCCCTAGGTCCTTCTTAATATTGTGGTTTATTTCTAGGTAATTTGCATCATAGAGTTTATCAATTGTTTTGGTTATGTTTAACCCCAAATATTTTATAGATTTTTCGTTCCACTTAAGTTTGTAGGTATCTCTTATTTTCTGCTGCGGGGAGTAATTTATTGTTAAGATCTGTGTTTTTTCCACATTAATTTTGTATCCCGAGAGTTTCCCATAGTCGTCGAGCAACCTTATTGTTTTTAAAAACATTTCATTTGGGTTTTTTAAATAAATCAAAATGTCATCTGCAAACAACCCTATTTTATGTTCCTCCCCTCCTATTTCCACTCCTTTTATTTCCACTTCCTGCCTAATCATCTGAGCTAATGGTTCTATAAAGAGTGCAAAAAGACTCGGTGAGAGGCAGCATCCCTGTCTTGTTCCTCTCTCCCGTGTAAATCTGCCTGACAGGTTGCCATTAATCTTAATCCGTGCAGTTGGCTCTTGATAAATTGATTTAATACAGTTTACAAATGTCTCATTAAATCCAAATTTTTCTAAGACCTTATACAAAAAGTTCCAATTGACACTGTCGAAGGCTTTTTCCGCGTCTATGCTAATTAAAACTGCCTCCTCCCCACTTCCCTGCAGATGGTCTATGATATGAAGAGTTCTCCTTATATTGTCTTGTGTTTCTCTTTCCTTTATAAAACCAGTTTGATCCTCATCGGTTAAATCCTGCATTAAATTTACCATTCTTTTAGCTATGATGGAGGAAAACAGTTTATAGTCTACATTTAGTACCGATATCGGTCTGTAGTTTTGGCAGTATTCTTGGTCTTTGCCTTGCTTTGGGATTACGGAAATAATGGCTTCCTTCCAAGAAGGGGGCATCTTGCCGGTTCTGAGACTATAGTTAAACGAATCATATAGTAGTGGTGTTAATTCTTCTTTGAAGGTTTTATAAAAAGAAGCCCCTAAACCATCTGACCCTGGTGACTTTCCTATTTTAGTTCTGCCAATTGCCTTTGTGATCTCTTCTTCTGTAATTTGAGAGGTCAGTGTCACATTTTGTTTTGTTCCTATCGCTGGTATATCCAGTTTTTCCAGAAAATTATTCAACTCCTCTTCCCCAGCCGATGTTGGTTGTGCATATAGATTTTTGTAATATTGCTCAAATGTTCTTTGTATTTCTTCCTGTTCATATAGGATTTTATTAGAAAGTGGATCTCTTATTTTATGTATGTTACCTAATGTTTGTTGTTTCTTAATGCGCCTAGCCAAATTTTTGGTGGCTTTCGGTCCCCCCTCATAGTACTTTTGTTTAGTAAATCTAGCCTTCTTTTCTACCTCCTCCCATAGATTCTCATCCATTTCTTTCCTGGTTTCTTTAATCAGGTTAAATATGTCTGGGTCATTTGTTTGGTTATGTTGTTGTTCGAAATCTCTTAGCTTCCTTATTTGTTTATTGTATTTTTCTAATCTTGCTTTTTTCATAAATGCTGTGTAAGAAATCATCTTCCCCCGTATTACTGCCTTAAGGGCATCCCAGAGAATTACTGGGTCTACTTCATCATTATCATTTTCCTCTTTATATCGGATTATCTCCTCTTTTACTTCACCAACTAAGGCCTTGTTATTTAATATTCCTTCATTTAGTCTCCATAGAGTATTATTCTTTTGGCTGTCCAGATGGATCACAAGATAGATTGCGTTATGATCGGAGACATCTGAAACTCCAATCCTACATTCTTTCACTCTGTGCAGTTCTCTCTTATTCATTAGTATATAGTCAATTCTGGAATAAGTACCATGTGGTATTGAGTAATGAGTATAATCTCGGTCTAAGGGGTGAAATTCTCTCCACACATCTACAATTGCCGTTTCTGAGATCATAGTATTCATATACCTACTGATTTGTTTTTTACAGTTTTTCTTGCTTGTAGTATCCATCTTATAATTTAACACAGCATTAAAGTCCCCGCCACATATCAATATTCCACCTGCTTCCAAGATAATGAGATCAAATATTTTCTTATAAAGTGCTTTGTCACTTTCAGGAGGGGCATATACATTGAGTAGTGTGATTAACTGATTTTCCAATTTGCCCTTTATCATTAAATATCTTCCTTCTTTATCCCCAATTTCCTGCAACAATTCAAACTTTACACTATTGGAGATTAATGTCATAACTCCTCGTTTATGCCTTTCTCCAAAAGAGGAGGAAAATGAGTTTCCATAGCCTAATTTTTTGTACTTTCCATGCTCTTTTTTTGTTAGGTGTGTCTCTTGTAAGAGAATGACTTGTACCTTTTCTTTTCTAAATTTGTTTAGGACCTTATCTCTCTTTTTAATATTATTTAAACCATTGACATTCAGTGATACCACAGTTATAACCTTAGACATTGTTTGTAAATCTTGGTTTGAATCCTAGCCTCTCCACTTGAACTATGAACAAAAACTAAACTAACAAAAAATCTGAACTCCCGACTGAATATGGGCCTTATTCCCAAGAGGCCCTGTCCCCCTGCTGGAAGGGGAGGGGGGTGTCCTTTTATGAAGAGGGCCCCCCCCCTAGTGGTTTTGGGCGAACCTATATCGGGTTCCCCCGACCTGCTAGGCGAGTCCAACAGTCCCTTATTTGGTGGGTCTCCCTGTCGTTGTTTAGTCAAACTTTAGAGAAGACTATAGTCTCTCCCATCCCCTTTCTTTAATGGGCAGTTAAAACCCCTGTTACCTCCACGGATTCAGTGTCCTCCTCTTTGAAATTCCTGCAGCCGTTCCCTCGCTCGGCTACTCGCATTCTGATCAGGGCCCGTAGCGGTGGTTCCGTCGTCCGTCCCATGCTTCTTCCCGATGCGCTGCCAAGGTGCCGCCGTCCGGATCCTTTCCTCGGGCGCAGGTCCGGTGTCGCTCTTGTTCTCCGTCTCCAGCCCTCGTCTCCTCAGGTCCACTGCAGCTTCCTCGGCGCTGTTGTAGATCTTGGTTCCGTCTGACCAGTGAATCCGTAGTTTAGTCATTGGCGTCTGGAAGCGGATCTTTCGGTCTTTCAGAGCCTTTTTAATCTGGGAGTAGGATTTGCGTTTTTCTATTACCTCGGTGGGGTAATCATGGTCGAAAAATATCCGCTTCCCTTCGACTTGGATTCTCTTTTTCCATGCTTTTGTCAGGATTTCTTCTTTGGTTTTGTAATTAAGGAAGCTAACCACTATGGATCTGGGGTTAGCTTCGGGTGGAGGTTTCTTTCCGAAGCTCCTATGGGCCCGCTGGATCTGCAACTCGGTTCCGACCGGAAGTGCTAGCTCACGGTGTAATAGCTTCTCCACCATTTCTTGCACTAGTTCGCCGTCTTGTTCAACAACGTTGTAAATTCTCATGTTGCAGCGTCTGCTGTGTCCTTCCAATTCCGTTAATTTCTCTTGTAGTTTTCTTTGCTGTTTTAAAAGGCTCAGAATGGCGTCCTTCGCTTCTGTGTTGCACTCTTCCAGCTCTGCTATGCGGCCCTGCGCCTCAGTCATGTCTTTTTGTTGTTTCTGTATTTCCGCATCATTCTGTGCCACTTTTTTCTTAATTTCTTCTTTAAAGCCCATAAATTCTCGCTTCACCTCCTCTTTAAACTCGTCTCTGAATTTTGTGAGGTTCTCCTTCATCTCCTTTTTAAAGTCTCGGATTTCTGCCGTGATATTATGTAGCCCCTCCAGCACGGCCTGTAGCCGGTTGGAGTCGCCGCTTTCTTCTTCCATTTGCTCAGCGTCAGGGTCGTATTCTTCTGCCATTTTCTTCTTTACGCTTCTCTGCTTACGTCCTCCACTCATTTCGTGTCTGGGTACAATTGTATTTTGAGCAATTTCTTTGAGTTAGGGAGGTTTTTTGTTTCTTCGACAAGGGAGCTCGAACTTATGCTGCCATCTTGCTTCTCGTCCAAGAGCGACTCTGCCGCGATAATATTTTTTACAATTTTAAAATATTTATTTATATATTTTATCTTGTATGCTGTTTGGGTTACTGCATTTCTCTGGGATGCACAAAAATATCTGTATGCTTTAAATTGTATGTCTTTGCATGAAAAAAAAAACATAAAATATCCTCCTGAGACCCGGCCCATTCATTCATGTCCATTATAGTGGACATTTTGTCCACCTGCATCTCTCTTAAGTATCTGGAGTTACCCTATCAAGTCCTATAGTGTTTTGTAGAGGACATCCTGGGCTTTCCAGTGATGTGTCATGTGATAGGTTTGCATGCTGGGAACTTTACTTTTTTCCTCTCACAAGATGGCAGCCATACCAACAACCACATTTTATGGAAAGAGGAGAGGGAAGTCAAATATTCTTTATCTATTGCTGTTTTTACCATGATAATTATACATATTCGTGTTTATTAATGTGTCATCAACAATATTATTACATCTGAAAACACTTTAATTATTTATGTTTTGAAATAACAGTCATTTAATTAATGTCAACTGTAGTGGACACCAGGACCATTTTAATGTATTTAATGACTGCACATGGTTGTAGGAGACAGAAGCGAAGCAGAGAGGATTCTGTACCGGATGATAGAGGGAGATTCAGATTTGGAGCTGTCAGATGAGGAAAAGGATGAGAATGAGTATCAGCCTGTAATAGGGGAAGATAGTAACGAAGATGGAGAGGAAGAAAATACAGGAGAATCTGATGAGACAGAGTCAGAGACAGAGAGGGAGCCGGAAAGTCGTCGTCCACTGTGGGCCAGGACAAACTTGTATGTTTTATTTAGTTTCAGGTTAATGTAATCAATTTTATTATCATGTTACTGCAGATTATTTTAGAATTTGTAGTCTGTATAAAAGATGTTAAATGTATGCAAGTTGCCTAAAAAAATGCTTGTAAGATTGGTCAATATTATATCCATGACACTGAAATTATGGCACTAAACAAAATTGATGTGTAAAAAAATGTAGTGTTTTATTAACTTTATTTTTTTCCCATTCCATTATAATAGATTCACACCTGTGCTACCTGGGCTTCCTGCCTATCACAATGACCCTAAAATTTGTGAATACTGGAGTCCAATACAGTACTTTTGACAGTACACTGATAAAAAATGTTTGAAGATCTGGCAACCTTTACAAATCACAGACTGCTGCAAATTACAGGAGTGTCGCTGAATACTACTGCCCAAGAAATAAACATTTTCTTTGGTGTATCAGTCCACATGGCCTGCCTTGGCTATCCCAGAGTGAAAATGTTTTGGGCTAGAAAAACCAAAGTACCAGTCATTAGCAAGAAGATGACAAGGAAGAAGATGACAAGGGACAGGTTCTACAAGCTAAGAAGGTCACTTAAGATTGTCAGTGACCTGGATGTGAGTGAAGAGACAAAGAAGTCAGACATTCTTTGGAGAGTCAGACCATTGTTTAACCATGTGAGGCAAGGTTGTCTCAGCCTTCCAAGGTGTGATAAAGTGTGCATTGATGAGCAAATCATCCCATTCACAGGCTGTTGCCCAGTCAGGCAGTATGTGCCAGGAAAGCCAAACCCTACCTGCCTGAAGGTCTTTGTGCTTGCCTCTCCAAATGGTCTCATCCTTGATTTTGAGGTTTATCGTGGCAAGAACACATTCAGGGGCCAAAGACTGGGAGTTGGAGCTGCAGTAGTTTTGCGAATGGTCGCGTCTGTTCCTCGAGGAACTTGTGTGTTCTTTGATCGATACTTCACAACAATCGATCTCATGGACGCTTTGCTGTCAAAGGGTCTTCCAGCAACTGGAACTATTATGAAGAACAGAATTCCAAAGACATGCCAGCTACCAGCAGATAAACAGCTGAGAAAGGAAGGGAGAGGGGCTTCAGTGGTGTTGGTCAGGAGGGAGCCAGAGCTGGCACTGATGAAATGGTTTGATAATAAACCAGTTCTGATTGCCTCCACTGTCTATGGCAGAGATCCAGAGGATATCTGTAGCAGATAGTCCAACAAAGACAAACATCATGTCCCAGTGCGACGGCCAGCAGTAATCAGAGAATATAATGACAACATGGGTGGCGTAGACCTTTGTGACAGAATGCTGAGCTTCTACCGAATGTCAACCAGGACGAAGAGGTGGACATCACGTGTGATGACGCGTTTCTTTGATGTTGGCATCACAAATGCTTGGATTAAGTACAGGTCTGACAGTATAGCGCTGAATCGACCAGCTAAAAACACAGAGCAGTACTTGGACTTCAAACTGCATCTGGCTGAAGAGCTGATGGATAGTCCAGCATTTCATGACAGCAGTGAAGACAGTGAGGAAGAGTATCAGCCACCAACCAAAACAAGGATGCCACAACCAGAGCCATCTGTACGCAGACTATGAGCTAGACACATGGACATAAAGCATGCGGAAAGATGCAGGAACAAGGGCTTATAGTCTTATAGTTTACTGTTGAACTAAATACACGTATTTTTGCTGTTGCAAGCAACAAACAAAAGAAGGATTTTACAGAATTGAATCTGTTTTTATCAAATGTCAAAGTTCTTAGGTAAATATCACTTTCAAGACATAATCTTTCTTTATTTCTTTATTTCTTAAGCTTGTTCTATTTTCCCATGAAAATCGTCCTGTTGTCCTCCACAGTGGACATGCCATAAAATTAATATTAAAAATATATTTAAAAAAATTAAAATTGTAATGTGTTTTTTTAGGTCCAAATACATGGGAAATCACACAAAAAAAGAAATTGGAAAACATTTTTTTTCTTCGGTTCTCAGGAGGATAAGTTTTATTTATACTGTTTTCATATCATTCCATCCAACCATTCTTCTAACAGACAGCAGACTCTTCTACGTTGGTCCCAGACGGCAGTTCATGCGGCTTGTGGTACTTTCTGAGAAAGAAAGAACATCTGTCTTGATGGAGTGCCACAATAATCCTGGTACTGGCAACCACAATGGCAGGAGGGCCACTCGAGACAGGGTTATTGCTGGGTATTATTGGCTCACCATCACAAAGGATGTTGATGAATGGGTAATGTAAAACAAATTGTACCATAAAAAATTCCTAGTTGTGAACTCCTTCACTAACAATGGCAATAAACCCGATTCTGATTCTGATTCTCTTTTGAAACTACAGAATTGAGTCACGTGTGTGTATATATATACTATATAGTATTTTACGTTTTTTTTATGTACTTTTTTCATACTTTAGGGACAGACACAGACCCTGAGGGACTTGCATAAAGCATGGGACTGGATTCAACAGCACAAAGCCTTATTCCGTGGGGAAATAGGAGAACCTGAAGTCTTACAGATGACCAAGCCCAGGCAGAAAATGGCCCTTGAAGGATACAGTTCTGCAAAGGATCCCTTCTTAATTTCCTTCCAGTATCAGGAAGACATGGAAATGTTTTACATCAACTGTGTTGATGTAATGGGACTAAAGGTCAATACCATGTTTTGCGAGTATAGTTCTTAGAATGTTTGTATAGTCAGTTCTTAATAAGTTTTAAAGGTTTTCTTTCTCTCTCTGAATTATTTTATTCTCTGCCCAACTTTTCTAACTACCATTTTTTAATAATGTATGCTTTGGCTTTGTTATGTGTTCTTTGTTCTATTCCCTGTTTGGTTTTTGTAAAAAAATAAACAATGTGGGCATTAATGACGAGGTCTTCTCCTGTTTTTGATGTGTACACCAGAGGGCGCTAAAATATCAACTGATAACTTTAACGTTCTTAAAAAATCTATTTTATACAAGAGTATTTGTGTTCAAGTTTATTATACAACTTTATGTAATGTAAAACATTACAATATGGATTATATATATATCTATATATATATTGTAGTGGCAATTGTTTGTCAAACCAAACATCCAATAAAATTCCAATAAGCCACTATAGGCACTGGGGTCACGTTTTCTTGACGCAGGCAAAAGAAGTGGAAGTCCAAACTTGTAGATGTTTAGTTGATTTATTTCCTATATTTTGTCACATTACAGAGTTCACACTTTCCTTGCTCTGTCACCTATCTTGCACTGGTAAAAACCCATAGGCCCCTAACCCAAATGCCTGCTGGTCCTTACCAGGCTCCTACAATTATAGAAAGTGGACCGCCCACATTTCTTCCTGTTTTACATAAAATAAATAAAGAAAAATAATAAAACAACAAAAAATAGATGCACAAAAATGCAACAATTAACCTATAAATTAAGTCTGTAAATAATACAAAAAATATATAAGTTTAGGAATTAACACAATTCAAATGGATAACATATATATGTGTGTGTGTGTGTGTGTGTAAACAAAATTAATGTTATTAAGGAATAAAATACTTTTTTTTTCTCAAATAAAAAAATAATAGAGTGCATTCACTCTATTATCATAGAGTGCATCAGATAAACGTTACGCAATAATATATTCCCAGACTGCTCTTATCATGTCTGAATGGATTGAATTTAAAAAGCATCCATTTCTTCCAGAAAAGTCTTCAATATTTTCTTTACGATGTAGTTTAGTATTCTTTAATTATTTAAGGATATAAATAAAGTTTTTCAGTACCGTAATTACATTATTTTTTGGCGACCCGGAAGTTATTCTGTTCGCGCAGGCGCAAATGAGCTGATGGTACGGATCGTGCTACCGGTACGGATCGGGTAGCGACAGGCAGGAATATTATTGATGCTAATGTTAGCTATATAGTAGGCAGGAATATTATTGATGCTAATGTTAGCTATATAATAGGCAGGGAATATTATTGATGCTAATGTTAGCTATATAGTAGGCAGGAATAGTATTGATGCTAATGTTAGCTATATAATAGGCAGGGAATATTATTGATGCTAATGTTAGCTATATAGTAGGCAGGAATATTATTGATGCTAATGTTAGCTATATAATAGGCAGGGAATATTATTGATGCTAATGTTAGCTATATAGTAGGCAGGGAATATTATTGACTCTAATGTTAGCTAAATAGTAGACAGGGAATATTATTGATGCTAATGTTAGCTATATAGTAGGCAGGGAATATTATTGATGCTAATGTTAGCTATATAGTAGGCAGGGAATATTATTGATGCTAATGTTAGCTATATAGTAGGCAGGGAATATTATTGATGCTAATGTTAGCTATATAGTAGGCAGGGAATATTATTGACTCTAATGTTAGCTAAATAATAGGCAGGGAATATTATTGATGCTAATGTTAGCTATATAGTAGGCAGGGAATATTATTGATGCTAATGTTAGCTATATAGTAGGCAGGGAATATTATTGATGCTAATGTTAGCTATATAGTAGGCAGGGAATGTTATTGATGCTCAGTGTGGGAACCCGGCTCACCCATTTTCCTTTCCCCTGAAGGAATGGGGACCCAGCTGCCCTCATCCCTTCCTGGGGGCCTTCAAGCTGCAGCACGACATGTCCTGGACCCCGATGGAGCAGGTGGAGAAGAGGGAGGCAGAGATTGCCATCATGGACAAACTGCTGCGCCAGCAGACAGCCTTACCTCCGTACACCCAACTTCAAAGGTCTGAGTGAATGAAGGCTGCTGAACGGACCAATCAACGATCGGTTTACTGGACATCTCAGTCCACACTGGGCCAGACACTGCTTTCTTCTGCTGCTGCTATGTAGCCTAATGGCCTCGTTAAAGTCTGTCTTAGAAATCACTATCAGCATTTTTACTGTTCTGAAAGATGGATGGTCCTGATAAAACCCAGCGGATCAGAACCAGCAGACGAATCCCAACCACCTCTGGACCTGCAGCTCAGAGGTTCCTCAGGGGCTCCAGGAAACATCACATTTTCTCACCTTCAATAAAATGATTTATTTTAATGTTTGAGACCTAATTTTCTATTTGATGGATGATTAATAAAACAGAGAACAAACTGACAACACATTTATTTATAGTTTAGTTCTATTAAGACCTAAAGCTTATAGAAAAGCAACATCAAGCTTTTCTGCATGAGTCTGATGAAGCAGTAGGTCCAGTCAGAACATCTGCTACATCTTCAATGGACAAACAGGCAGGTGGTGGCAAAGCTGCTGGAGAAACAAGAGGTCTCACTCTGACATGAACTGTGTCTCTGCTGCATTTCTGGGTCCTTTGTTCAGAGATTTTCACACAGTCCAGTTAGAGTAGAAATACTTAGGAGAATAAAAAGTAGAGCTAGAAGGTCTCCATTAAACACATGAAAAATTCACCATTTAGGATGAAATCAAACTATACAGTTTAAAGTTCTTAAATATTAGTTTTTATCCCAGAGGATAAATTAGGTAAGTGTGAAGAATACGGCTTCTGCTCTACATCTGAACATCTGCTCCAACAGCAGAGTAGATTTCCTCTTTTCATTGATTCTGATCAGAATCGTCTAAAATATTTCGCTGTCTGACCGAATCACTGGAACCGAGACAAGAGGGAAAAAAAGACGCTTCCTGAGCTTTAATCTCTGAACCAGTTGGATCAGAAACGCTCTATGACCGGTGTTCTGGTTCTGATCCCAGCTGTCTGATGGCGGCTGTAGAGGTGACCTCCAGCAGGTAATCATTGATGTGAGGCAGCAGCTGGCGGTCGTCGGTGGCCATCTTAAACAGCGTGGCGTCGTCCTCCCTGCTGATCTTCAGCAGCACGTGAGAGCGTGGTGGAAGGAACCAGAGGACCCTGAAGCCGTCCTCCAGGGACGAGTCGGACAGCAGGAAGGGCAGGAAGTGTGTCTGCAGCAGCGCTTTGAGGTGGGCCTCCCCCAGCTGGCAGCAGAACAGACTGACGGCCCAGACCCCCGCCTCAGACTCCGCCTCCTCCCACAGCGCCTCAAACACCGCCACTCTGCTGGCTCTGCTCCAGGTGGAGGGAACAGGAAGAGGCAGGAAGGTCTGCTGGAAGGCCACGTGGAGGTCCGGCATGTCGGAGTGCCAGGTGAGGCCGTCCTTGGCGGTGAAGATGGCTCCGACCCGGATGGTGGTGGGATGCGGCCGTCTGGGCTGCAGGGTCAGAGTCAGCTCCGGCGGCGGTCTCTGTCTGTGCAGGAGGGGGACGCTGGCGTCCGGCAGCGGGTGGTAGTGGTGGTCGGTGAGGCGGAAGTGGAGGCGGATGCTGAAGAGCTGCTCAAAGAGCGGCTGGTGGGGCTCCATGAGGGTCAGCCGGTACCTCAGAGGGACCAGAGAGGCAAAGCCGGTTTGGCTGAACTGGGACCTGTAACGCTGCACAGCTCCGTCTCCCACATCTTCATCAGCATCCGCCTCCTGCAGCGGCCCTGGCCCAGCCTCCATCAGCCGCAGGACAGCTCGGTCCGTCTGGTGGACGCTCAGCGCGTTGGTGAGCCCCTCGCTCTCCGCCATGACGCAGGACAGCGCTCGCTTCTTGACCTGACCCTCCGCCGCCCCCTGCAGCACCGCACTCAGCTTCTCTCTGGACAGTGTGGTGAGGAGGCTGAAGTAGAGGCGGGCGTGGTCCTGGATGTCGCTGTCGCCATAGTTACAGGCGAGGTGCAACAGAACATCGGCCAGAGGACCAAACAGAGAGTCCAGGCTGGGATGTAGCAGCACACGGCGGCAGACGCCCAGCACGCCGTTACCCAGGCACCAGTTGCCGCCACTGCACAGCAGGGAGGAAGTAAAGACGGCGGACAGGAAGCGCAGGGTGCTGCACGGCGAGATGTTCCCTTCCTCTGCCGCCCGGGACAGAACCTTAAGGTGGCAGCTAAGGTCTGGGAGGGTGAGCTGGCCCCCGGGGGCCCCAGTTATGGCTCTCTGGAGGCCCTGCAGGAGCCCCACTGCCCAGTCAGACTCTGGCAAGTGGTCTTGTGTCCGGTCGGCCAGGTTGAGGATGTGCGGCGCCAGCAGGGGGTGCTGCAGGTAAAGCTGACACAGCTGCTGGCTTAGACGGGCCGAATAGCGCTCCACATGGTGGAAGTACAGCAGGAAGAGGAAGGCCGCCCTGAAGAAGGTCACCACTAGGTCTCTGCTGCCCCCCCTGTCCACCATGTGAAGCAGCGCCCCCAGGAGGTCATAAATATAGGCCAGCCCCCCGCCCCCCTCCTCCTCCCCGTCCTCCAGAAAGACCAGAGCCTGCAGGTGGAGTCGGGCCAGCAGGGTGGCGCTGTCGTTCAACACAGTAGGAAGCAAGATGGAGGCCAGCTGGGGGGTCAGCAGCACAGGAAGGGCCTCGTCGCTGTCCCCGCAGCTGATTGGACGGTTCTCTGGGAAATGCAGGATGCAGTCCATGTAGAAGAGCCTTTCTGACGCGCTGAGGACCGGATGCTGCGACAGAACCAGCAGCCGCTTCAGGAGGAAGGCTTCGTCTTCGGCGCTGAACAGGCTGTCGGTGAAGGCGCACTTCATTAGCAGGGTGACATGGAGGAGCGCCACCTGGGGGAGGAGACAGCAGAGACATGTCAGCCAGAAGCAGAGCAGACTGCTGAAGACCTTCTGATCAGGACCTTTCATTCAAAACAAACTGTAGTTAAAAGCCTTCAGCTGATCCAAAATGCTGCAGCCAGAGTTCTGATGAAAATGAAAAAGAGAGATCATATCTCTCCTATCCTGGCTTCTCTTCATTGGCTTCCTGTTAAATCCAGAATAGAATTTAAAATCCTCCTTCTCACATATAAAGCCTTAAATGGCCAAGCTCCATCTGATATCAGAGATCTGATTGTTCCTGATGATTGTTAAGGAAAGCTTTAAATAACTTCATAATGTTAATGTATTAAATAACCAGGAGACACGACGACAGATTCTGACAGAAATTATAATCTCACTCAGATCAGAGAAGTTGCTCGGAGTTCCAGAAAGGAACGTTAACCAACCGGTCCCACCTGGTTGGCGTTCACAGTTAGAGAAGCACTTTGCTACTTTGACTATTTGAGATGATCTAACGAGTACATTTCTACATTGTGAGACCAATAAAGTCAATCAATCAACTTTATATAACCAGTCTGTCACATGGCTCCAGACATCAGTGGCTCCAGGCTTATCAGAATATTCCAGAGTTCCAGATTGAAACCCAGAAAAGATCCACTCTGAGCCCATAAATTTATTCCCGTTGATAATGAAGATGATAAGTGAATCCTGACAGAGGAACTGTCCTAATTAAATAAACGACTTGGGAAAACATCAGTTCTGACACACAGCGGCCCCTGAAGAAGGTATAAGGGCCCCGCTTCAAAGCAGCTGCATTCAGATGGAGCACATCCGCCATATTTCAGGGAGCATCAGGTCTCAATCAGGGAAATCTTCTTGAGTAAAGCAGTTTGGTCTTTGATGGATTGATCCAGCATCCAGCGGCCATTTCTGAGCACATCGGTTAAACTGGATGCCAGCAAAACCAGAGCTCCACCAGTAACAAAGTTCTCCTGTTGCAGAGCGGATCCTCATTATTAACCGTCACCATTTCAGAGAGCTGCTGGCTTTGCTACCATCACTGTGAATGAGCCCCCACGCCAGCTTCCCCACGCCAGCTTCCCCACGCCATCTTCCCCACGCCAGCTTCCCCACGCCAGCTTCCCCACGCCAGCTTCCCCACGCCAGCTTCCCCACGCCAGCTTCCCCACGCCAGCTTCTCCACGCCAGCTTCCCCACGCCAGCTTCTCCACGCCAGCTTCCCCACGCCAGCTTCCCCACGCCATCTTCCCCACGCCATCTTCCCCACGCCATCT